>NW_027553290.1:0-42001 GCF_045843805.1 Urocitellus parryii | reverse complement strand
AGTCCCACTTGGCTCACCAAATTTCGTTCTTCTAGGTTAAACCGTTACTTTGCAGTAACTGTTTTCATGTTTAGGTTTCACTCTGTTTTCTCCTATATGGATACATGTAGTTGGAACTCTAAATCAAACACGGTTTGTGCTAGCTCTTTGAAACTTGGCACAATAATGTAGTTCCAAGTTCTATCGCTATGGTTTGTGTCCTATGGAAGTAGCCCCACGCAGGGACTGACGAGAATCACTTCCATTGAAAGGGGTTGCCAAGCTTCCAAAAAAAATACTAGTTTCCTGAAATCTCAGCAAACATTTTTTCACCCAATCTTGATGATACTTGCAGGTAATGATCAGTACACCAATCCCACTTGGCTCACCAAATTTCGGTCCTCTAGGTTAAACCGTTCCTTTGCAGGAACCGTTTTCATGTTTAGGTTTCACTCTGTTTTCTCCTATATGGATACATGAAGTTGGAACTCTACATCAAACACGGTTTGTGCTAGGTCTTTGAAACTTGGCACAATAATGTAGTTCCAAGTTCTATCTCTATGGTTTGTGTCCTACTGAAGTAGCCCCAAGCAGAGACTGAGGAGAATCACATTCATTGGAAGGGGTTGACAAGCTTCCACAAAACTACGAGTTTCCTGAAATCTCAGCAAACATTTTTTCACCCAATCTTGATGATACTGGCAAGTAATGATAAGTCCACCAATCCCACTTCGCTCACCAAATTTCGTTCTTCTAGGTTAAACGGTTCCTTTGCAGGAACCGTTTTCATGTTTAGGTTTCACTCTGTTTTCTCCTATATGGATACATGTAGTTGGAACTCTAAATCAAACACGGTTTGTGCAAGCTCATTGAAACTTGGCACAATAATGTAATTCGAAGTTCTATCGCTATGGTTTGTGTTCTATTGAAGTAGCCCCAAGCAGAGACTGACGAGAATCACATTCATTGGAAGGGGTTGCCAAGCTTCCAAAAAACTACGAGTTTCCTGAAAATTCACCAAACATTTTTTCACCCAATCTTGATGATACTTGCAGGTAATGAACAGTACACGAATCCCACTTGGTCACCAAATGTCGTTCTTCTAGGTTAAACCGTTCCTTTGCAGTAACCGTTTTCATGTTTAGGTATCACTCTGTTTTCTCCAATATGGATACATGTAGTTGGAACTCTAAATCAAACACGGTTTGTGCTAGCTCTTTGAAACTTGGCACAATAATGTAGTTCCAAGTTCTATCGCTATGGTTTGTGTCCTATGGAAGTAGCCCCAAGCAGAGACTGACGAGAATCACTTTCATTGAAAGCGGTTGCCAACCTTCCAAAAAACTACGAGTTTCCTGAAATCTCAGCAACCATTTTTTCACCCAATCTTGATGATACTTGCAGGTAATGATCAGTACACCAACCCCACTTGGCTCACCAAATTTCGTTCTTCTAGGTTAAACCGTTCCTTTGCAGTAACCGTTTTCATGTTTAGGTTTCACTCAGTTTTCTCCTATATGGATACATGTAGTTGGAACTCTAAATCAAACACGGTTTGTGCAAGCTCATTGAAACTTGGCACAATAATATAATTCCAAGTTCTATCGCTATGGTTTGTGTCCTATTGAAGTAGCCCCAAGCAGAGACTGATGAGAATCACATTCATTGGAAGGGGTTGCCAAGCTTCCAAAAAACTACGAGTTTCCTGAAATCTCAGCAAACATTTTTTCACCCAATCTTGATGATCCTAGCAGGTAATGATCAGTACACCAATCCCACTTGGCTCACCAAATTTCGGTCCTCTAGGTTAAACCGTTCCTTTGCAGTAACCGTTTTCATGTTTAGGTTTCACTCTGTTTTCTCCTATATGGATACATGAAGTTGGAACTCTACATCAAACACGGTTTGTGCTAGGTCTTTGAAACTTGGCACAATAATGTAGTTCCAAGTTCTATCTCTATGGTTTGTGTCCTACTGAAGTAGCCCCAAGCAGAGACTGATGAGAATCACATTCATTGGAAGGGGTTGCCAAGCTTCCAAAAAACTACGAGTTTCCTGAAATCTCAGCAAACATTTTTTCACCCAATCTTGATGATCCTAGCAGGTAATGGTCAGTACACCAATCCCACTTGGGTCACCAAATTTGGTTCTTCTAGGTTAAACCGTTCCTTTGCAGTAACTGTTTTCATGTGTAGGTTTCACTCTGTTTTCTCTATATGGATACATGTAGTTGGAACACTAAATCAAACACGGTTTCTGTTAGCCCTTTGAAACTTGGCACAATAATGTAGTTCCAAGTTCTATCGCTATGGTTTGTGTCCTATGGAAGTAGCCCCACGCAGAGACTTTCGAGAATCACTTTCATTGAAAGGGGTTGCCAAGGTCCAAAAAACTAAGAGTTTCCTGAAATCTCAGCAAACATTTTTTCACGCAATCTTGATGATACTTGCAGGTAATCATCAGTACACCATTCCCACTTGGCTCACCAAATTTCGTTCTTCTCGGTTAAACCGTTCCTTTGCAGTAACCGTTTTCATGCTTAGGTTTCACTCTGTTTTCTCCTATATGGATACATGTAGTTGGAACTCTAAATCAAACACGGATTGTGCTAGCTCCTTGAAACTTGGCACAATAATGTAGTTCCAAGTTCTTTCCCTATGGTTTGTGTCCTATTGAAGTAGCCCCAAGCAGAGACTGACGAGAATCACTTTCATTGAAAGCGGTTGCCAACCTTCCAAATAACTACGAGTTTCCTGAAATCTCAGCAAACATTTTTTCACCCAATCTTGATGATACTGGCAAGTAATGATAAGTATACCAATCCCACTTGGCACACCAAATTTCGTTCTTCTAGGTTAAACCGTTCCTTTGCAGTAACCGTTTTCATGTTTAGGTTTCACTCTGTTTTCTCCTATATGGATACATGTAGTTGGAACTCTAAATCAAACACGGTTTGTGCAAGCTCATTGAAACTTGGCACAATAATGTAATTCCAAGTTCTATCGCTCTGGTTTGTGTCCTATTGAAGTAGCCCCAAGCAGAGACTGACGAGAATAACATTCATTGGACGGGGTTGCCAAGCTTCCAAAAAAACTACGAGTTTCCTGAAATCTCAGCAAACATTTTCTCTCCCAAACTTGATGATACTTGCAGGTAATGATCAGTACACCAATCCCACTTGGCTCACCAAATTTCGTTCCTCTAGGTTAAACCGTTCCTTTGCAGTAACCGTTTTCATGTTTAGGTTTCACTCTGTTTTCTCCTATATGGATACATGTAGTTGGAACTCTAAATCAAACACGGTAGGTGCTACCTCTTTGAAACTTGCCACAATAATGTAGTTCCAAGTTCAATCGCTATGGTTTGTGTCCTATGGAAGTAGCCCCACGCAGAGACTTTCGAGAATCACTTTCATTGAAGGGGTTGCCAAGCTCCAAAAAACTACGAGTTTCCTGAAATCTCAGCAAACATTTTCTCTCCCAAACTTGATGATACTTGCAGGTAATGATCAGTAAGCCAATCCAACTTGGCTCACCAAATTTCGTTCTTCTAGGTTAAACCGTTCCTTTGCAGTAACCGTTTTCATATTTAGGTTTCACTCTGTTTTCTCCTATATAGATACATGTAGTTGGAACTCTAAATCAAACACGGATTGTGCTAGCTCTTTGAAACTTGGCACAATTATGTAGTTCCAAGTTCTTTCCCTATGGTTTGTGTCCTATTGAAGTAGCCCCATGCAGAGACTGATGAGAATCACTTTCATTGAAAGCGGTTGCCAACCTTCCAAAAAACTACGAGTTTCCTGTAATCTCAGCAAACATTTTCTCTCCCAAACTTGATAATACTTGCAGGTAAGGATCAGTACACCAGTCCCACTTGGCTCACCAAATTTCGTTCTTCTAGGTTAAACCGTTACTTTGCAGTAACTGTTTTCATGTTTAGGTTTCACTCTGTTTTCTCCTATATGGATACATGTAGTTGGAACTCTAAATCAAACACGGTTTGTGCTAGCTCTTTGAAACTTGGCACAATAATGTAGTTCCAAGTTCTATCGCTATGGTTTGTGTCCTATGGAAGTAGCCCCACGCAGGGACTGACGAGAATCACTTCCATTGAAAGGGGTTGCCAAGCTTCCAAAAAAAATACTAGTTTCCTGAAATCTCAGCAAACATTTTTTCACCCAATCTTGATGATACTTGCAGGTAATGATCAGTACACCAATCCCACTTGGCTCACCAAATTTCGGTCCTCTAGGTTAAACCGTTCCTTTGCAGGAACCGTTTTCATGTTTAGGTTTCACTCTGTTTTCTCCTATATGGATACATGAAGTTGGAACTCTACATCAAACACGGTTTGTGCTAGGTCTTTGAAACTTGGCACAATAATGTAGTTCCAAGTTCTATCTCTATGGTTTGTGTCCTACTGAAGTAGCCCCAAGCAGAGACTGACGAGAATCACATTTATTGGAAGGGGTTGACAAGCTTCCACAAAACTACGAGTTTCCTGAAATCTCAGCAAACATTTTTTCACCCAATCTTGATGATACTGGCAAGTAATGATAAGTCCACCAATCCCACTTCGCTCACCAAATTTCGTTCTTCTAGGTTAAACGGTTCCTTTGCAGGAACCGTTTTCATGTTTAGGTTTCACTCTGTTTTCTCCTATATGGATACATGTAGTTGGAACTCTAAATCAAACACGGTTTGTGCAAGCTCATTGAAACTTGGCACAATAATGTAATTCGAAGTTCTATCGCTATGGTTTGTGTTCTATTGAAGTAGCCCCAAGCAGAGACTGACGAGAATCACATTCATTGGAAGGGGTTGCCAAGCTTCCAAAAAACTACGAGTTTCCTGAAAACTCACCAAACATTTTTTCACCCAATCTTGATGATACTTGCAGGTAATGAACAGTACACGAATCCCACTTGGTCACCAAATGTCGTTCTTCTAGGTTAAACCGTTCCTTTGCAGTAACCGTTTTCATGTTTAGGTATCACTCTGTTTTCTCCAATATGGATACATGTAGTTGGAACTCTAAATCAAACACGGTTTGTGCTAGCTCTTTGAAACTTGGCACAATAATGTAGTTCCAAGTTCTATCGCTATGGTTTGTGTCCTATGGAAGTAGCCCCAAGCAGAGACTGACGAGAATCACTTTCATTGAAAGCGGTTGCCAACCTTCCAAAAAACTACGAGTTTCCTGAAATCTCAGCAACCATTTTTTCACCCAATCTTGATGATACTTGCAGGTAATGATCAGTACACCAACCCCACTTGGCTCACCAAATTTCGTTCTTCTAGGTTAAACCGTTCCTTTGCAGTAACCGTTTTCATGTTTAGGTTTCACTCAGTTTTCTCCTATATGGATACATGTAGTTGGAACTCTAAATCAAACACGGTTTGTGCAAGCTCATTGAAACTTGGCACAATAATATAATTCCAAGTTCTATCGCTATGGTTTGTGTCCTATTGAAGTAGCCCCAAGCAGAGACTGATGAGAATCACATTCATTGGAAGGGGTTGCCAAGCTTCCAAAAAACTACGAGTTTCCTGAAATCTCAGCAAACATTTTTTCACCCAATCTTGATGATCCTAGCAGGTAATGATCAGTACACCAATCCCACTTGGCTCACCAAATTTCGGTCCTCTAGGTTAAACCGTTCCTTTGCAGTAACCGTTTTCATGTTTAGGTTTCACTCTGTTTTCTCCTATATGGATACATGAAGTTGGAACTCTACATCAAACACGGTTTGTGCTAGGTCTTTGAAACTTGGCACAATAATGTAGTTCCAAGTTCTATCTCTATGGTTTGTGTCCTACTGAAGTAGCCCCAAGCAGAGACTGATGAGAATCACATTCATTGGAAGGGGTTGCCAAGCTTCCAAAAAACTACGAGTTTCCTGAAATCTCAGCAAACATTTTTTCACCCAATCTTGATGATCCTAGCAGGTAATGGTCAGTACACCAATCCCACTTGGGTCACCAAATTTGGTTCTTCTAGGTTAAACCGTTCCTTTGCAGTAACTGTTTTCATGTGTAGGTTTCACTCTGTTTTCTCTATATGGATACATGTAGTTGGAACACTAAATCAAACACGGTTTCTGTTAGCCCTTTGAAACTTGGCACAATAATGTAGTTCCAAGTTCTATCGCTATGGTTTGTGTCCTATGGAAGTAGCCCCACGCAGAGACTTTCGAGAATCACTTTCATTGAAAGGGGTTGCCAAGGTCCAAAAAACTAAGAGTTTCCTGAAATCTCAGCAAACATTTTTTCACGCAATCTTGATGATACTTGCAGGTAATCATCAGTACACCATTCCCACTTGGCTCACCAAATTTCGTTCTTCTCGGTTAAACCGTTCCTTTGCAGTAACCGTTTTCATGCTTAGGTTTCACTCTGTTTTCTCCTATATGGATACATGTAGTTGGAACTCTAAATCAAACACGGATTGTGCTAGCTCCTTGAAACTTGGCACAATAATGTAGTTCCAAGTTCTTTCCCTATGGTTTGTGTCCTATTGAAGTAGCCCCAAGCAGAGACTGACGAGAATCACTTTCATTGAAAGCGGTTGCCAACCTTCCAAATAACTACGAGTTTCCTGAAATCTCAGCAAACATTTTTTCACCCAATCTTGATGATACTGGCAAGTAATGATAAGTATACCAATCCCACTTGGCACACCAAATTTCGTTCTTCTAGGTTAAACCGTTCCTTTGCAGTAACCGTTTTCATGTTTAGGTTTCACTCTGTTTTCTCCTATATGGATACATGTAGTTGGAACTCTAAATCAAACACGGTTTGTGCAAGCTCATTGAAACTTGGCACAATAATGTAATTCCAAGTTCTATCGCTCTGGTTTGTGTCCTATTGAAGTAGCCCCAAGCAGAGACTGACGAGAATAACATTCATTGGACGGGGTTGCCAAGCTTCCAAAAAAACTACGAGTTTCCTGAAATCTCAGCAAACATTTTCTCTCCCAAACTTGATGATACTTGCAGGTAATGATCAGTACACCAATCCCACTTGGCTCACCAAATTTCGTTCCTCTAGGTTAAACCGTTCCTTTGCAGTAACCGTTTTCATGTTTAGGTTTCACTCTGTTTTCTCCTATATGGATACATGTAGTTGGAACTCTAAATCAAACACGGTAGGTGCTACCTCTTTGAAACTTGCCACAATAATGTAGTTCCAAGTTCAATCGCTATGGTTTGTGTCCTATGGAAGTAGCCCCACGCAGAGACTTTCGAGAATCACTTTCATTGAAGGGGTTGCCAAGCTCCAAAAAACTACGAGTTTCCTGAAATCTCAGCAAACATTTTCTCTCCCAAACTTGATGATACTTGCAGGTAATGATCAGTAAGCCAATCCAACTTGGCTCACCAAATTTCGTTCTTCTAGGTTAAACCGTTCCTTTGCAGTAACCGTTTTCATATTTAGGTTTCACTCTGTTTTCTCCTATATAGATACATGTAGTTGGAACTCTAAATCAAACACGGATTGTGCTAGCTCTTTGAAACTTGGCACAATTATGTAGTTCCAAGTTCTTTCCCTATGGTTTGTGTCCTATTGAAGTAGCCCCATGCAGAGACTGATGAGAATCACTTTCATTGAAAGCGGTTGCCAACCTTCCAAAAAACTACGAGTTTCCTGTAATCTCAGCAAACATTTTCTCTCCCAAACTTGATAATACTTGCAGGTAAGGATCAGTACACCAGTCCCACTTGGCTCACCAAATTTCGTTCTTCTAGGTTAAACCGTTACTTTGCAGTAACTGTTTTCATGTTTAGGTTTCACTCTGTTTTCTCCTATATGGATACATGTAGTTGGAACTCTAAATCAAACACGGTTTGTGCTAGCTCTTTGAAACTTGGCACAATAATGTAGTTCCAAGTTCTATCGCTATGGTTTGTGTCCTATGGAAGTAGCCCCACGCAGGGACTGACGAGAATCACTTCCATTGAAAGGGGTTGCCAAGCTTCCAAAAAAAATACTAGTTTCCTGAAATCTCAGCAAACATTTTTTCACCCAATCTTGATGATACTTGCAGGTAATGATCAGTACACCAATCCCACTTGGCTCACCAAATTTCGGTCCTCTAGGTTAAACCGTTCCTTTGCAGGAACCGTTTTCATGTTTAGGTTTCACTCTGTTTTCTCCTATATGGATACATGAAGTTGGAACTCTACATCAAACACGGTTTGTGCTAGGTCTTTGAAACTTGGCACAATAATGTAGTTCCAAGTTCTATCTCTATGGTTTGTGTCCTACTGAAGTAGCCCCAAGCAGAGACTGACGAGAATCACATTTATTGGAAGGGGTTGACAAGCTTCCACAAAACTACGAGTTTCCTGAAATCTCAGCAAACATTTTTTCACCCAATCTTGATGATACTGGCAAGTAATGATAAGTCCACCAATCCCACTTCGCTCACCAAATTTCGTTCTTCTAGGTTAAACGGTTCCTTTGCAGGAACCGTTTTCATGTTTAGGTTTCACTCTGTTTTCTCCTATATGGATACATGTAGTTGGAACTCTAAATCAAACACGGTTTGTGCAAGCTCATTGAAACTTGGCACAATAATGTAATTCGAAGTTCTATCGCTATGGTTTGTGTTCTATTGAAGTAGCCCCAAGCAGAGACTGACGAGAATCACATTCATTGGAAGGGGTTGCCAAGCTTCCAAAAAACTACGAGTTTCCTGAAAACTCACCAAACATTTTTTCACCCAATCTTGATGATACTTGCAGGTAATGAACAGTACACGAATCCCACTTGGTCACCAAATGTCGTTCTTCTAGGTTAAACCGTTCCTTGCAGTAACCGTTTTCATGTTTAGGTATCACTCTGTTTTCTCCAATATGGATACATGTAGTTGGAACTCTAAATCAAACACGGTTTGTGCTAGCTCTTTGAAACTTGGCACAATAATGTAGTTCCAAGTTCTATCGCTATGGTTTGTGTCCTATGGAAGTAGCCCCAAGCAGAGACTGACGAGAATCACTTTCATTGAAAGCGGGTTGCCAAACTTCCAAAAAACTACGAGTTTCCTGAAATCTCAGCAACCATTTTTTCACCCAATCTTGATGATACTTGCAGGTAATGATCAGTACACCAACCCTACTTGGCTCACCAAATTTCGTTCTTCTAGGTTAAACCGTTCCTTTGCAGTAACCGTTTTCATGTTTAGGTTTCACTCAGTTTTCTCCTATATGGATACATGTAGTTGGAACTCTAAATCAAACACGGTTTGTGCAAGCTCATTGAAACTTGGCACAATAATATAATTCCAAGTTCTATCGCTATGGTTTGTGTCCTATTGAAGTAGCCCCAAGCAGAGACTGATGAGAATCACATTCATTGGAAGGGGTTGCCAAGCTTCCAAAAAACTACGAGTTTCCTGAAATCTCAGCAAACATTTTTTCACCCAATCTTGATGATCCTAGCAGGTAATGATCAGTACACCAATCCCACTTGGCTCACCAAATTTCGGTCCTCTAGGTTAAACCGTTCCTTTGCAGTAACCGTTTTCATGTTTAGGTTTCACTCTGTTTTCTCCTATATGGATACATGAAGTTGCAACTCTACATCAAACACGGTTTGTGCTAGGTCTTTGAAACTTGGCACAATAATGTAGTTCCAAGTTCTATCTCTATGGTTTGTGTCCTACTGAAGTAGCCCCAAGCAGAGACTGATGAGAATCACATTCATTGGAAGGGGTTGCCAAGCTTCCAAAAAACTACGAGTTTCCTGAAATCTCAGCAAACATTTTTTCACCCAATCTTGATGATCCTAGCAGGTAATGGTCAGTACACCAATCCCACTTGGGTCACCAAATTTGGTTCTTCTAGGTTAAACCGTTCCTTTGCAGTAACTGTTTTCATGTGTAGGTTTCACTCTGTTTTCTCTATATGGATACATGTAGTTGGAACACTAAATCAAACACGGTTTCTGTTAGCCCTTTGAAACTTGGCACAATAATGTAGTTCCAAGTTCTATCGCTATGGTTTGTGTCCTATGGAAGTAGCCCCACGCAGAGACTTTCGAGAATCACTTTCATTGAAAGGGGTTGCCAAGGTCCAAAAAACTAAGAGTTTCCTGAAATCTCAGCAAACATTTTTTCACGCAATCTTGATGATACTTGCAGGTAATCATCAGTACACCATTCCCACTTGGCTCACCAAATTTCGTTCTTCTCGGTTAAACCGTTCCTTTGCAGTAACCGTTTTCATGCTTAGGTTTCACTCTGTTTTCTCCTATATGGATACATGTAGTTGGAACTCTAAATCAAACACGGATTGTGCTAGCTCCTTGAAACTTGGCACAATAATGTAGTTCCAAGTTCTTTCCCTATGGTTTGTGTCCTATTGAAGTAGCCCCAAGCAGAGACTGACGAGAATCACTTTCATTGAAAGCGGTTGCCAACCTTCCAAATAACTACGAGTTTCCTGAAATCTCAGCAAACATTTTTTCACCCAATCTTGATGATACTGGCAAGTAATGATAAGTATACCAATCCACTTGGCACACCAAATTTCGTTCTTCTAGGTTAAACCGTTCCTTTGCAGTAACCGTTTTCATGTTTAGGTTTCACTCTGTTTTCTCCTATATGGATACATGTAGTTGGAACTCTAAATCAAACACGGTTTGTGCAAGCTCATTGAAACTTGGCACAATAATGTAATTCCAAGTTCTATCGCTCTGGTTTGTGTCCTATTGAAGTAGCCCCAAGCAGAGACTGACGAGAATAACATTCATTGGACGGGGTTGCCAAGCTTCCAAAAAAACTACGAGTTTCCTGAAATCTCAGCAAACATTTTCTCTCCCAAACTTGATGATACTTGCAGGTAATGATCAGTACACCAATCCCACTTGGCTCACCAAATTTCGTTCTTCTCGGTTAAACCGTTCCTTTGCAGTAACCGTTTTCATGTTTAGGTTTCACTCTGTTTTCTCCTATATGGATACATGTAGTTGGAACTCTAAATCAAACACGGATTGTGCTAGCTCTTTGAAACTTGGCACAATTATGTAGTTCCAAGTTCTTTCCCTATGGTTTGTGTCCTATTGAAGTAGCCCCATGCAGAGACTGATGAGAATCACTTTCATTGAAAGCGGTTGCCAACCTTCCAAAAAACTACGAGTTTCCTGTAATCTCAGCAAACATTTTCTCTCCCAAACTTGATAATACTTGCAGGTAAGGATCAGTACACCAGTCCCACTTGGCTCACCAAATTTCGTTCTTCTAGGTTAAACCGTTACTTTGCAGTAACTGTTTTCATGTTTAGGTTTCACTCTGTTTTCTCCTATATGGATACATGTAGTTGGAACTCTAAATCAAACACGGTTTGTGCTAGCTCTTTGAAACTTGGCACAATAATGTAGTTCCAAGTTCTATCGCTATGGTTTGTGTCCTATGGAAGTAGCCCCACGCAGGGACTGACGAGAATCACTTCCATTGAAAGGGGTTGCCAAGCTTCCAAAAAAAATACTAGTTTCCTGAAATCTCAGCAAACATTTTTTCACCCAATCTTGATGATACTTGCAGGTAATGATCAGTACACCAATCCCACTTGGCTCACCAAATTTCGGTCCTCTAGGTTAAACCGTTCCTTTGCAGGAACCGTTTTCATGTTTAGGTTTCACTCTGTTTTCTCCTATATGGATACATGAAGTTGGAACTCTACATCAAACACGGTTTGTGCTAGGTCTTTGAAACTTGGCACAATAATGTAGTTCCAAGTTCTATCTCTATGGTTTGTGTCCTACTGAAGTAGCCCCAAGCAGAGACTGACGAGAATCACATTCATTGGAAGGGGTTGACAAGCTTCCACAAAACTACGAGTTTCCTGAAATCTCAGCAAACATTTTTTCACCCAATCTTGATGATACTGGCAAGTAATGATAAGTCCACCAATCCCACTTCGCTCACCAAATTTCGTTCTTCTAGGTTAAACGGTTCCTTTGCAGGAACCGTTTTCATGTTTAGGTTTCACTCTGTTTTCTCCTATATGGATACATGTAGTTGGAACTCTAAATCAAACACGGTTTGTGCAAGCTCATTGAAACTTGGCACAATAATGTAATTCGAAGTTCTATCGCTATGGTTTGTGTTCTATTGAAGTAGCCCCAAGCAGAGACTGACGAGAATCACATTCATTGGAAGGGGTTGCCAAGCTTCCAAAAAACTACGAGTTTCCTGAAAACTCACCAAACATTTTTTCACCCAATCTTGATGATACTTGCAGGTAATGAACAGTACACGAATCCCACTTGGTCACCAAATGTCGTTCTTCTAGGTTAAACCGTTCCTTTGCAGTAACCGTTTTCATGTTTAGGTATCACTCTGTTTTCTCCAATATGGATACATGTAGTTGGAACTCTAAATCAAACACGGTTTGTGCTAGCTCTTTGAAACTTGGCACAATAATGTAGTTCCAAGTTCTATCACTATGGTTTGTGTCCTATGGAAGTAGCCCCAAGCAGAGACTGACGAGAATCACTTTCATTGAAAGCGGTTGCCAACCTTCCAAAAAATTACGAGTTTCCAGAAATCTCAGCAACCATTTTTTCACCCAATCTTGATGATACTTGCAGGTAATGATCAGTACACCAACCCCACTTGGCTCACCAAATTTCGTTCTTCTAGGTTAAACCGTTCCTTTGCAGTAACCGTTTTCATGTTTAGGTTTCACTCAGTTTTCTCCTATATGGATACATGTAGTTGGAACTCTAAATCAAACACGGTTTGTGCAAGCTCATTGAAACTTGGCACAATAATATAATTCCAAGTTCTATCGCTATGGTTTGTGTCCTATTGAAGTAGCCCCAAGCAGAGACTGATGAGAATCACATTCATTGGAAGGGGTTGCCAAGCTTCCAAAAAACTACGAGTTTCCTGAAATCTCAGCAAACATTTTTTCACCCAATCTTGATGATCCTAGCAGGTAATGATCAGTACACCAATCCCACTTGGCTCACCAAATTTCGGTCCTCTAGGTTAAACCGTTCCTTTGCAGTAACCGTTTTCATGTTTAGGTTTCACTCTGTTTTCTCCTATATGGATACATGAAGTTGGAACTCTACATCAAACACGGTTTGTGCTAGGTCTTTGAAACTTGGCACAATAATGTAGTTCCAAGTTCTATCTCTATGGTTTGTGTCCTACTGAAGTAGCCCCAAGCAGAGACTGATGAGAATCACATTCATTGGAAGGGGTTGCCAAGCTTCCAAAAAACTACGAGTTTCCTGAAATCTCAGCAAACATTTTTTCACCCAATCTTGATGATCCTAGCAGGTAATGGTCAGTACACCAATCCCACTTGGGTCACCAAATTTGGTTCTTCTAGGTTAAACCGTTCCTTTGCAGTAACTGTTTTCATGTGTAGGTTTCACTCTGTTTTCTCTATATGGATACATGTAGTTGGAACACTAAATCAAACACGGTTTCTGTTAGCCCTTTGAAACTTGGCACAATAATGTAGTTCCAAGTTCTATCGCTATGGTTTGTGTCCTATGGAAGTAGCCCCACGCAGAGACTTTCGAGAATCACTTTCATTGAAAGGGGTTGCCAAGGTCCAAAAAACTAAGAGTTTCCTGAAATCTCAGCAAACATTTTTTCACGCAATCTTGATGATACTTGCAGGTAATCATCAGTACACCATTCCCACTTGGCTCACCAAATTTCGTTCTTCTCGGTTAAACCGTTCCTTTGCAGTAACCGTTTTCATGCTTAGGTTTCACTCTGTTTTCTCCTATATGGATACATGTAGTTGGAACTCTAAATCAAACACGGATTGTGCTAGCTCTTGAAACTTGGCACAATAATGTAGTTCCAAGTTCTTTCCCTATGGTTTGTGTCCTATTGAAGTAGCCCCAAGCAGAGACTGACGAGAATCACTTTCATTGAAAGCGGTTGCCAACCTTCCAAATAACTACGAGTTTCCTGAAATCTCAGCAAACATTTTTTCACCCAATCTTGATGATACTGGCAAGTAATGATAAGTATACCAATCCCACTTGGCACACCAAATTTCGTTCTTCTAGGTTAAACCGTTCCTTTGCAGTAACCGTTTTCATGTTTAGGTTTCACTCTGTTTTCTCCTATATGGATACATGTAGTTGGAACTCTAAATCAAACACGGTTTGTGCAAGCTCATTGAAACTTGGCACAATAATGTAATTCCAAGTTCTATCGCTCTGGTTTGTGTCCTATTGAAGTAGCCCCAAGCAGAGACTGACGAGAATAACATTCATTGGACGGGGTTGCCAAGCTTCCAAAAAAACTACGAGTTTCCTGAAATCTCAGCAAACATTTTCTCTCCCAAACTTGATGATACTTGCAGGTAATGATCAGTACACCAATCCCACTTGGCTCACCAAATTTCGTTCCTCTAGGTTAAACCGTTCCTTTGCAGTAACCGTTTTCATGTTTAGGTTTCACTCTGTTTTCTCCTATATGGATACATGTAGTTGGAACTCTAAATCAAACACGGTAGGTGCTACCTCTTTGAAACTTGCCACAATAATGTAGTTCCAAGTTCAATCGCTATGGTTTGTGTCCTATGGAAGTAGCCCCACGCAGAGACTTTCGAGAATCACTTTCATTGAAGGGGTTGCCAAGCTCCAAAAAACTACGAGTTTCCTGAAATCTCAGCAAACATTTTCTCTCCCAAACTTGATGATACTTGCAGGTAATGATCAGTAAGCCAATCCAACTTGGCTCACCAAATTTCGTTCTTCTAGGTTAAACCGTTCCTTTGCAGTAACCGTTTTCATATTTAGGTTTCACTCTGTTTTCTCCTATATGGATACATGTAGTTGGAACTCTAAATCAAACACGGTTTCTGTTAGGTCTTTGAAACTTGGCACAATAATGTAGTTCCCAGTTCTAGCGCTATGGTTTGTGTCCTATTGAAGTAGCCCCAAGGAGAGACTGACGAGACTCACTTTCATTGAAAGGGGTTGCCAAGCTTCCAAAAATCTACGAGTTTCCTGAAATCTCAGCAAACATTTTCTCTCCCAAACTTGATGATACTTGCAGGTAATGATCAGTACACCAATCCGACTTGGCTCACCAAATTTCGTTCTTCTAGGTTAAACCGTTCCTTTGCAGTAACCGTTTTCATGTTTAGGTTTCACTCTATTTTCTCCTATATGGATACATGTAGTTGGAACTCTAAATCAAACACGGTTTCTGTTAGGTCTTTGAACCTTGCCACAATAATGTAGTTCCAAGTTCAATCGCTATGGTTTGTGTCCAATTGAAGTAGCCCCAAGCAGAGACTGATGAGAATCACTTTCATTGAAAGGGGTTGCCAAGCTTCCAAAAAACTACTAGTTTCTGAAATCTCAGCAAACATTTTTTCACCCAATCTTGATGATACTTGCAGGTAATGATCAGTACACCAATCCCATTTGGGCTCACCAAATTTAGTTCTTCTAGGTTAAACCGTTCCTTTGCAGTAACTGTTTTCATGTTTAGGTTTCACTCTGTTTTCTCCTATATAGATACATGTAGTTGGAACACTAAATCAAACACGGTCTGTGCTAGCTCTTTGAAACTTGGCACAATAATGTAGTTCCAAGTTCTATCGCTATGGTTTGTGTCCTATGGAAGTAGCCGCACGCAGAGACTGACGAGAATCACTTTCATTGAAAGCGGTTGCCAACCTTCCAAATAACTACGAGTTTCCTGAAATCTCAGCAAACATTTTACCTCCCAAACTTGATGATACTTGCAGGTAATGATCAGTACACCAATCCGACTTGGCTCACCAAATTTCGTTCTTCTAGGTTAAACCGTTCCTTTGCAGTAACCGTTTTCATGTTTAGGTTTCACTCGATTTTCTCCTATATGGATACATGTAGTTGGAACTCTAAATCAAACACGGTTTGTGCTAGCTCTTTGAAACTTGGCACAATAATGTAGTTCCAAGTTCTATCTCTATGGTTTGTGTCCTACTGAAGTAGCCCCAAGCAGAGACTGACGAGAATCACATTCATTTTAAGGGGTTGACGAGTTTCCACAAAACTACGAGTTTCCTGAAATCTCAGCAAACATTTTTTTCACCCAATCTTGATGATACTTGCAGGTAAGGATCAGTACACCAGTCCCACTTGGCTCACCAAATTTCGTTCTTCTAGGTTAAACCGTTCCTTTGCAGTAACCGTTTTCATGTTTAGGTTTCACTCTGTTTTCTCCTATGTGGATACATGTAGTTGGAACTCTAAATCAAACACGGTTTCTGTTAGGTCTTTGAAACTTGGCACAATAATGTAGTTCCAAGTTCTATCGCTATGGTTTGTGTCCTATTGAAGTACCCCATGCAGAGACTGACGAGAATCACTTTCATTGAAAGGGGTTGCCAAAGTTCCAAAAAACTACGAGTTTCCTGAAATCTCAGCAAACATTTTTTCACCCAATCTTGATGGTACTGGCAGGTAATGATAAGTACACCAATCCCACTTGGCTCACCAAATTTCGTTCTTCTAGGTTAAACGGTTCCTTTGCAGTAACCGTTTTCATGTTTAGGTTTCACTCTGTTTTCTCCTATATGGATACATGTAGTTGGAACTCTAAATCAAACACGGTTTGTGCAAGCTCATTGAAACGTGGCACAATAATGTAATTCCAAGTTCTATCGCTATGGTTTGTGTCCTATTGAAGTAGCCCCAAGCAGAGACTGACGAGAATCACATCCATTGGAATGGGTTGCCAAGCTTCCAAAAAACTACGAGTTTCCTAAAATCTCAGCAAACATTTTTTCACCCAATATTGATGATACTGGCAAGTAATGAACAGTACACGAATCCCACTTGGCTCACCAAATTTCGTTCTTCTAGGTTAAACCGTTCCTTTGCAGTAACCGTTTTCATGTTTAGGTTTCACTCTGTTTTCTCCTATATGGATACATGTAGTTGGAACTCTAAATCAAACACGGTTTGTGCAAGCTCATTGAATCTTGGCACAATAATGTAATCCCAAGTTCTACCGCTATGGTTTGTGTCCTATTGAAGTAGCCCCAAGGAGAGACTGACGAGAATCACTTTCATTGAAAGGGGTTGCCAAGCTTCCAAAAAACTTCGAGTTTCCTGAAATCTCAGCAAACATTTTTTCACCCAATCTTGATGATACTGGCAGGTAATGATCAGTACACCAATCCCATTTGGCTCACCAAATTTCGATCTTCTAGGTTAAACCGTTCCTTTGCAGTAACCGTTTTCATGTTTAGGTTTCACTCTGTTTTCTCCTATATGGATACATGTAGTTGGAACTCTAAATCAAACACGGTTTGTGCTAGCTCTTTGAAACTTGACACAATAATGTCGTTCCAAGTTCTATCGCTATGGTTTCTGTCCTATGGAAGTAGCCCCAAGCAGAGACTGACGAGAATCACTTTCATTGAAAGGGGTTGCCAAGCTTCCAAAAAAAAATACTAGTTTCCTGAAATCTCAGCAAACATTTTTTCACCCAATCTTGATGATACTTGCAGGTAATGATCAGTACACAAATCCCACTTGGCTCACCAAATTTCGTTCTTCTAGGTTAAACCGTTCCTTTGCAGTAACCGTTTTCATGTTTAAGTTTCACTCTGTTTTCTCCTATATGGATACATGAAGTTGGAACTCTACATCAAACACGGTTTGTGCTAGGTCTTTGAAACTTGGCACAATAATGTAGTTCCAAGTTCTATCTCTATGGTTTGTGTCCTACTGAAGTAGCCCCAAGCAGAGACTGACGAGAATCACATTTATTGGAAGGGGTTGACAAGCTTCCACAAAACTACGAGTTTCCTGAAATCCCAGCAAACATTTTCTCTCCCAAAGTTGATGATACTTGCAGGTAATGATCAGTACACCAATCCCACTTGGCTCACCAAATTTCGTTCCTCTAAGTTAAACCGTTCCTTTGCAGTAACCGTTTTCAGGTTTAGGTTTCACTCTGTTTTCTCCTATATGGATACATGTAGTTGGAACTCTAAATCAAACACGGTTTGTGGAAGCTCATTGAAACTTGGCACAATAATGTAATTCCAAGTTCTATCGCTCTGGTTTGTGTCCTATTGAAGTAGCCCCAAGCAGAGACTGACGAGAATAACATTCATTGGACGGGGTTGCCAAGCTTCCAAAAAACTACGAGTTTCCTGAAATCTCAGCAAACATTTTCTCTCCCAAACTTGATGATACTTGCAGGTAATGATCAGTACACCAATCCCACTTGGCTCACCAAATTTCGTTCTTCTAGGTTAAACGGTTACTTTGCAGTAACTGTTTTCATGTTTAGGTTTCACTCTGTTTTCTCCTATATGGATACATGAATTTGGAACTCTACATCAAACACGGTTTGTGCTAGGTCTTTGAAACTTGGCACAATAATGTAGTTCCAAGTTCTATCGCTATGGTTTGTGTCCTATTGAAGTAGCCCCAAGCAGAGACTGACGAGAATCACATTCATTGGAAGGGGTTGCCAAGCTTCCAAAAAACTACGAGTTTCCTGAAATCTCAGCAAACATTTTCTCTCCCAAAGTTGATGATACTTGCAGGTAATGATCAGTACACCAATCCCACTTGGCTCACCAAATTTCGTTCCTCTAAGTTAAACCGTTCCTTTGCAGTAACCGTTTTCATGTTTAGGTTTCACTCTGTTTTCTCCTATATGGATAGATGTAGTTGGAACTCTAAATCAAACACGGTTTGTGCTAGCTCTTTGAAACTTGACACAATAATGTAGTTCCAAGTTCTATCGCTATGGTTTCTGTCCTATGGAAGTAGCCCCAAGCAGAGACTGACGAGAATCACTTTCATTGAAAGGGGTTGCCAAGCTTCCAAAAAACTACAAGTTTCCTGTAATCTCAGCAAACATTTTTTCACCCAATCTTGATAATACTTGCAGGTAAGGATCAGTACACCAGTCCCACTTGGCTCACCAAATTTCGTTCTTCTAGGTTAAACCGTTACTTTGCAGTATCTGTTTTCATGTTTAGGTTTCACTATGTTTTCTCCTATATGGATACATGTAGTTGGAACTCTAAATCAAACACGGTTTGGGCTAGCTCTTTGAAACTTGGCACAATAATGTAGTTCCAAGTTCTATCGCTATGGTTTGTGTCCTATTGAAGTAGCCCCAAGCAGAGACTAACGAGAATCACTTTCATTGAAAGGGGTTGCCAAGCTTCCAAAAAGAATACTAGTTTCCTGAAATCTCAGCAAACATTTTTTCACCCAATCTTGATGATACTTGCAGGTAATGATCAGTACACCAATCCCACTTGGCTCACCAAATTTCGTTCTTCTAGGTTAAACCGTTCCTTTGCAGTAACCGTTTTCATGTTTAGGTTTCACTCTGTTTTCTCCTATATGGATAGATGTAGTTGGAACTCTAAATCAAACACGGTTTGTGCAAGCTCATTGAAACTTGGCACAATAATGTAATTCCAAGTTTTATCGCTCTGGTTTGTGTCCTATTGAAGTAGCCCCAAGCAGAGACTGACGAGAATAACATTCATTGGACGGGGTTGCCAAGCTTCCAAAAAACTACGAGTTTCCTGAAATCTCAGCAAACATTTTCTCTCCCAAACTTGATGATACTTGCAGGTAATGATCAGTAAACCAATCCCACTTGGCTCACCAAATTTCGTTCTTCTAGGTTAAACCGTTCCTTTGCAGTAACCGTTTTCATGTTTAGGTTTCACTCTGTTTTCTCCTATATGGATACATGAAGTTGGAACTCTACATCAAACACGGTTTCTGTTAGGTCTTTGAAACTTGGCACAATAATGTAGTTCCCAGTTCTATCGCTATGGTTTGTGTCCTATTGAAGTAGCCACAAGGAGAGACTGACGAGAATCACGTTCATTGAAAGGGGTTGCCAAGCTTCCAAAAAACTACGAGTTTCCTGAAATCTCAGCAAACATTTTTTCACCCAATCTTGATGATACTGGCAGGTAATGATCAGTACACCAATCCCATTTGGCTCACCAAATTTCGTTCTTCTAGGTTAAACCGTTCCTTTGCAGTAACCGTTTTCATGTTTAGGTTTCACTCTGTTTTCTCCTATATGGATACATGTAGTTGGAACTCTAAATCAAACACGGTTTGTGCAAGCTCTTTGAAACTTGGCACAATAATGTAATTCCAAGTTCTATCGCTATGGTTTGTGTCCTATTGAAGTAGCCCCAAGCAGAGACTGACGAGAATCACTTTCATTGAAAGGGGTTGCCAAGCTTACAAAAAACTACGAGTTTCCTGTAATCTCAGCAAACATTTTTTCACCCAATCTTGATAAAACTTGCAGGTAAGGATCAGTACACTAGTCCCACTTGGCTCACCAAATTTCGTTCTTCTAGGTTAAACCGTTACTTTGCAGTAACTGTTTTCATGTTTAGGTTTCACTCTGTTTTCTCCTATATGGATACATGAAGTTGGAACTCTACATCAAACACGGTTTGTGCTAGGTCTTTGAAACTTGGCACAATAATGTAGTTCCAAGTTCTATCGCTATGGTTTGTGTCCTATTGAAGTAGCCCCAAGCAGAGACTGACGAGAATCACATTCATTGGAAGGGGTTGCCAAGCTTCCAAAAAACTACGAGTTTCCTGAAATCTCAGCAAACATTTTCTCTCCCAAACTTGATGATACTTGCAGGTAATGATCAGTACACCAATCCGACTTGGCTCACCAAATTTCGTTCTTCTAGGTTAAACCGTTCCTTTGCAGTAACCGTCTTCATGTTTAGGTTTCACTCTGTTTTCTCCTATATGGATACATGTAGTTGGAACTCTAAATCAAACACGGTATGTGCTAGCTCTTTGAACCTTGTCACAATAATGTAGTTCCAAGTTCAATCGCTATGGTTTGTGTCCAATTGAAGTAGCCCCAAGCAGAGACTGATGAGAATCACTTTCATTGAAAGGGGTTGCCAAGCTTCCAAAAAACTACTAGTTTCTGAAATCTCACCAAACATTTTTTCACCCAATCTTGATGATTCTTGCAGGTAATGATCAGTACACCAATCCCACTTGGCTCACCAAATTTCGTTCTTCTAGGTTAAACCGTTCCTTTGCAGTAACTGTTTTCATGTTTAGGTTTCACTCTGTTTTCTGCTGTATACATACATGTAGTTGGAACACTAAATCAAACACGGTCTGTGCTAGCTCCTTGAAACTTGGAACAATAATGTAGTTCCAAGTTCTATCGCTATGGTTTGTGTCCTGTGGAAGTAGCCCCACGCAGAGACTGATGAGAATCACTTTCATTGAAAGTGGTTGCCAACCTTCCAAATAACTACGAGTTTCCTGAAATCTCAGCAAACATTTTCTCTCCCAAACTTGATGATACTTGCAGGTAATGATCAGTACACCAATCCAACTTGGCTCACCAAATTTCGTTCTTCTAGGTTAAACCGTTCCTTTGCAGTCACCGTTTTCATGTTTAGGTTTCACTCTGTTTTCTCCTATATGGATACATGTAGTTGGAACTCTAAATCAAACACGGTTTGTGCAAGCTCATTGAAACTTGGCACAATAATGTAATTCCAAGTTCTATCGCTATGGTTTGTGTCCTATTGAAGTAGCCCCAAGCAGAGACTGATGAGAATCACATTCATTGGAAGGGGTTGCCAAGCTTCCAAAAAACTACGAGTTTCCTGAAATCTCAGCAAACATTTTTTCACCCAATCTTGATGATCCTGGCAGGTAATGATCAGTACACCAATCCCACTTAGCTCACCAAATTTCGGTCCTCTAGGTTAAACCGTTCCTTTGCAGTAACCGTTTTCATGTTTAGGTTTCACTCTGTTTTCTCCTATATGGATATATGAAGTTGGAACTCTACATCAAACACGGTTTGTGCTAGCTCTTTGAAACTTGGCACAATAATGTAGTTCCAAGTTCTATCTCTATGGTTTGTGTCCTACTGAAGTAGCCCCAAGCAGAGACTGACGAGAATCACATTCATTGGAAGGGGTTGACAAGCTTCCACAAAACTACGAGTTTCCTGAAATCTCAGCAAACATTTTTTCACCCAATCTTGATGATACTTGCAGGTAAGGATCAGTACACCAGTCCCACTTGGCTCACCAAATTTCGTTCTTCTAGGTTAAACCGTTCCTTTGCAGTAACCGTTTTCATGTTTAGGTTTCACTCTGTTTTCTCCTATATGGATACATGTAGTTGGAACTCTAAATCAAACACGGTTTCTGTTAGGTCTTTGAAACTTGGCACAATAATGTAGTTCCAAGTTCTATCGCTATGGTTTGTGTCCTATTGAAGTACCGCATGCAGAGACTGATGAGAATCACTTTCATTGAAAGGGGTTGCCAAGGTTCCAAAAAACTACGAGTTTCCTGCAATCTCAGCAAACATTTTTTCACCCAATCTTGATGGTACTGGCAGGTAGTGATAAGTACACCAATCCCACTTGGCTCACCAAATTTCGTTCTTCTAGGTTAAACGGTTCCTTTGCAGTAACCGTTTTCATGTTTAGGTTTCACTCTGTTTTCTCCTATATGGATACATGTAGTTGGAACTCTAAATCAAACACGGTTTGTGCAAGCTCATTGAAACGTGGCACAATAATGTAATTCCAAGTTCTATCGCTATGGTTTGTGTCCTATTGAAGTAGCCCCAAGCAGAGACTGACGAGAATCACATCCATTGGAAGGGGTTGCCAAGCTTCCAAAAAACTACGAGTTTCCGGAAATCTCAGCAAACATTTTTTCACCCAATCTTGATGATCCTGGCAGGTAATGATCAGTACACCAATCCCACTTGGCTCACCAAATTTCGGTCCTCTAGGTTAAACCGTTCCTTTGCAGTAACCGTTTTCATGTTTAGGTTTCACTCTGTTTTCTCCTATATGGATACATGTAGTTGGAACTCTAAATCAAACACGGTTTGTGCTAGCTCTTTGAAATTTGGCACAATAATGTAGTTCCAAGTTCTATCACTATGGTTTGTGTCCTATTGAAGTAGCCCCAAGCAGAGACTGACGAGAATCACATTCATTGAAAGGGGTTGCCAAGCTTCCAAAAAACTACTAGTTTCCTGAAATCTCAGCAAATATTTTTTCACCCAATCTTGATGATACTTGCAGGTAATGATCAGTACACCAATCCCACTTGGCTCACCAAATTTCGTTCTTCTAGGTTAAACCGTTCCTTTGCAGTAACCGTTTTCAAGTTTAGGTTTCACTCTGTTTTCTCCTATATGGATACATGTAGTTGGAACTCTAAATCAAACACGGTTTGTGCTAGCTCTTTGAAACTTGGCACAATAATGTAGTTCCAAGTTCTATCGCTATGGTTTGTGTCCTATGGAAGTAGCCCCAAGCAGAGACTGACGAGAATCACTTTCATTGAAAGGGGTTGCGAAGCTTCAAAAAAAATACGAGTTTCCTAAAATCTCAGCAAACATTTTTTCACCCAATATTGATGATACTGGCAAGTAATGATAAGTACACCAATCCCACTTGGCTCACCAAATTTCGTTCTTCTAGGTTAAACCGTTCCTTTGCAGTAACCGTTTTCATGTTTAGGTTTCACTCTGTTTTCTCCTATATGGATACATGTAGTTGGAACTCTAAATCAAACACGGTTTGTGCAAGCTCATTGAATCTTGGCACAATAATGTAATCCCAAGTTCTATCGCTATGGTTTGTGTCCTATTGAAGTAGCCCCAAGCAGAGACTGACGAGAATCACATTCATTTGAAGGGGTTGCCAAGCTTCCAAAAAACTACTAGTTTCCTGAAATCTCAGCAAACATTTTTTCACCCAGTCTTGATGATACTTGCAGGTTATGATCAGTACTCCAATCCCACTTGGCTCACCAAATTTCGTTCTTCTAGGTTAAACCGTTACTTTGCAGTAACTGTTTTCATGTTGAGGTTTCACTCTGTTTTCTCCTATATGGATATATGTAGTTGGAACTCTAAATCAAACACGGTTTGTGCTAGCTCTTTGAAACTTGGCACAATAATGTAGTTTCAAGTTCTATCGCTATGGTTTGCGTCCTATGGAAGTAGCCCCACGCAGGGACTGACGAGAATCACTTTCATTGAAAGGGGTTGCCAAGGTCCAAAAAACTACGAGTTTCCTGAAATCTCAGCAAACATTTTTTCACCCAATCTTGATGGTACTGGCAGGTAATGAGAAGTTCACCAATCCCACTTGGCTCACCAAATTTCGTTCTTCTAGGTTAAACGGTTCCTTTGCAGTAACCGTTTTCATGTTTAGGTTTCACTCTGTTTTCTCCTATATGGATACATGTAGTTGGAACTCTAAATCAAACACGGTTTCTGTTAGGTCTTTGAAACTTGGCACAATAATGTAGTTCCCAGTTCTATAGCTATGGTTTGTGTCCTATTGAAGTAGCCGCAAGGAGAGACTGACGAGAATCACGTTGATTGAAAGGGGTTGCCAAGCTTCCAAAAAACTACGAGTTTCCTGAAATCTCAGCAAACATTTTTTCACCCAATCTTGATGATACTGGCAGGTAATGATCAGTACACCAATCCCATTTGGCTCACCAAATTTCGATCTTCTAGGTTAAACCGTTCCTTTGCAGTAACCGTTTTCATGTTTAGGTTTCACTCTGTTTTCTCCTATATGGATACATGTAGTTGGAACTCTAAATAAAACACGGTTTGTGCTAGCTCTTTGAAACTTGACACAATAATGTAGTTCCAAGTTCTATCGCTATGGTTTCTGTCCTATGAAAGTCGCCCCAAGCAGAGACTGACGAGAATCACTTTCATTGAAAGGGGTTGCCAAGCTTCCAAAAAAAATACTAGTTTCCTGAAATCTCAGCAAACATTTTTTCTCCCAATCTTGATGATACTTGCAGGTAATGATCAGTACACCAATCCCACTTGGCTCCCCAAATTTCGTTCTTCTAGGTTAAACCGTTCCTTTGCAGTAACCGTTTTCATGTTTAGGTTTCACTCTTTTTTCTCCTATATGGATACATGAAGTTGGAACTCTACATCAAACACGGTTTGTGCTAGGTCTTTGAAACTTGGCACAATAATGTAGTTCCAAGTTCTATCTCTATGGTTTGTGTCCTACTGAAGTAGCCCCAAGCAGAGACTGACGAAAATCACATTCATTGGAAGGGGTTGCCAAGCTTCCAAAAAACTACGAGTTTCTTGAAATCTCAGCAAACAGTTTTTTCACCCAATCGTGATGATACTTGCAGGTAATGATCAGTCCACCAATCCCACTTCGCTCACCAAATTTCGTTCTTCTAGGTTAAACGGTTCCTTTGCAGTAACCATTTTCATGTTTAGGTTTCACTCTGTTTTCTCCTATATGGATATATGTAGTTGGAACTCTAAATCAAACACGGTTTGTGCTAGCTCTTTGAAACTTGGCACAATAATGTAGTTCCAAGTTCTATCGCTATGGTTTCTGTCCTATGGAAGTAGCCCCACGCAGGGACTGACGAGAATCACTTTCATTGAAAGGGGTTGCCAAGGTCCAAAAAACTACGAGTTTCCTGAAATCTCAGCAAACATTTTCTCTCCCAAACTTGATGATACTTGCAGGTAATGATCAGTAAACCAATCCCACTTGGCTCACCAAATTTCGTTCTTCTAGGTTAAACCGTTCCTTTGCAGGAACCGTTTTCATGTTTAGGTTTCACTCTGTTTTCTCCTATATGGATACAGGTAGTTGGAACTCTAAATCAAACACGGTTTCTGTTAGGTCTTTGAAACTTCGCACAATAATGTAGTTCCCAGTTCTATCGCTATGGTTTGTGTCCTATTGAAGTAGCCCCCAGGAGAGACTGACGAGAATCACGTTCATTGAAAGGGGTTTCCAAGCTTCCAAAAAACTACGAGTTTCCTGAAATCTCAGCAAACATTTTTTCACCCAATCTTGATGATACTGGCAGGTAATGATCAGTACACCAATCCCATTTGGCTCACCAAATTTCGTTCTTCTAGGTTAAACCGTTCCTTTGCAGTAACCGTTTTCATGTTTAGGTTTCACTCTGTTTTCTCCTATATGGATACATGTAGTTGGAACTCTAAATCAAACACGGTTTGTGCAAGCTCATTGAAACTTGGCACAATAATGTAATTCCAAGTTCTATCACTACGGTTTGTGTCCTATTGAAGTAGCCCCAAGCAGAGACTGTCGAGAATCACTTACATTGAAAGGGGTTGCCAAGCTTCCAAAAAACTACGAGTTTCCTGTAATCTCAGCAAACATTTTTTCACCCAATCTGATAAAACTTGCAGGTAAGGATCAGTACACCAGTCCCACTTGGCTCACCAAATTTCGTTCTTCTAGGTTAAACCGTTACTTTGCAGTAACTGTTTTCATGTTTAGGTTTCACTCTGTTTTCTCCTATATGGATACATGAAGTTGGAACTCTACATCAAACACGGTTTGTGCTAGGTCTTTGAAACTTGGCACAATAATGTAGTTCCAAGTTCTTTCGCTATGGTTTGTGTCCTATTGAAGTAGCCCCAAGCAGAGACTGACGAGAATCACATTCATTGGAAGGGGTTGCCAAGCTTCCAAAAAACTACGAGTTTCCTGAAATCTCAGCAAACATTTTTTCACCCAATCTTGATGATACTTGCAGGTAATGAACAGTACACGAATCCCACTTGGCCCACCAAATTTCGTTCTTCTAGGTTAAACCGTTCCTTTGCAGTAACCGTTTTCATGTTTAGGTTTCACTCTGTTTTCTCCTATATGGATACATGTAGTTGGTACTCTAAATCAAACACGGTTTGTGCTAGCTCTTTGAAACTTGGCACAATAATGTTGTTCCAAGTTCTATCGCTATGGTTTGTGTCCTATGGAAGTAGCCCCAAGCAGAGACTGACGAGAATCACTTTCATTGAAAGGGGTTGCCAAGCTTCCAAAAAACTACGAGTTTCCTGCAATCTCAGCAAACATTTTTTCACCCAATCTTGATGGTACTGGCAGGTAGTGATAAGTACACCAATCCCACTTGGCTCACCAAATTTCGTTCTTCTAGGTTAAACTGTTCCTTTGCAGTAACCGTTTTCATGTTTAGGTTTCACTCTGTTTTCTCCTATATGGATACATGTAGTTGGAACTCTAAATCAAACACGGTTTGTGCAAGCTCATTGAAACGTGGCACAATAATGTAATTCCAAGTTCTATCGCTATGGTTTGTGTCCTATTGAAGTAGCCCCAAGCAGAGACTGACGAGAATCACATCCATTGGAAGGGGTTGCCAAGCTTCCAAAAAACTACGAGTTTCCGGAAATCTCAGCAAACATTTTTTCACCCAATCTTGATGATCCTGGCAGGTAATGATCAGTACACCAATCCCACTTGGCTCACCAAATTTCGGTCCTGTAGGTTAAACCGTTCCTTTGCAGTAACCGTTTTCATGTTTAGGTTTCACTCTGTTTTCTCCTATATGGATACATGTAGTTTAAACTCTAAATCAAACACGGTTTTTGCTAGCTCTTTGAAACTTGGAACAATAATGTAGTTCCAAGTTCTATCGCTATGGTTTGTGTCCTATTGAAGTAGCCCCAAGCAGAGACTGACGAGAATCACTTTCATTGAAAGGGGTTGCCAAGCTTCCACAAAACTACGAGTTTCCTGAAATCTCAGCAAACATTTTTTCACCCAATCTTGATGATACTGACAGGTAATGATCAGTACACCAATCCGACTTGGCTCACCAAATTTCGTTCTTCTAGGTTAAACCGTTCCTTTGCAGTAACCGTTTTCAAGTTTAGGTTTCACTCTGTTTTCTCCTATATGGATACATGTAGTTGGAACTCTAAATCAAACACGGTTTGTGCTAGCTCTTTGAAACTTGGCACAATAATGTAGTTCCAACTTTTATCGCGATGGTTTGTGTCCTACGGAAGTAGCCCCAAGCAGAGACTGACGAGAATCACTTTCATTGAAAGGGGTTGCGAAGCTTCAAAAAAAATACGAGTTTCCTAAAATCTCAGCAAACATTTTTTCACCCAATATTGATGATTCTGGCAAGTAATGATAAGTACACCAATCCCACTTGGCTCACCAAATTTCGTTCTTCTAGGTTAAACCGTTCCTTTGCAGTAACCGTTTTCATGTTTAGGTTTCACTCTGTTTTCTCCTATATGGATACATGTAGTTGGAACTCTAAATCAAACACGGTTTGTGCAAGCTCATTGAATCTTGGCACAATAATGTAATTCCAAGTTCTATCGCTATGGTTTGTGTCCTATTGAAGTAGCCCCAAGCAGAGACTGACGAGAATCACATTCATTGGAAGGGGTTGCCAAGCTTCCAAAAAACTACGAGTTTACTGAAATCTCAGCAAACATTTTTTCACCCAGTCTTGATGATACTTGCAGGTTATGATCAGTACTCCAATCCCACTTGGCTCACCAAATTTCGTTCTTCTAGGTTACACCGTTACTTTGCAGTAACTGTTTTCATGTTGAGGTTTCACTCTGTTTTCTCCTATATGGATACATGTAGTTGGAACTCTAAATCAAACACGGTTTCTGTTAGGTCTTTGAAACTTGGCACAATAATGTAGTTCCCAGTTCTATCGCTATGGTTTGTGTCCTATTGAAGTAGCCGCAAGGAGAGACTGACGAGAATCACGTTCATTGAAAGGGGTTGCCAAGCTTCCAAAAAACTACGAGTTTCCTGAAATCTCAGCAAACATTTTTTCACCCAATCTTGATGATACTTGCAGGTAATGATCAGTACACCAATCCCACTTGGCTCACCAAATTTCGTTCTTCTAGGTTAAACCGTTCCTTTGCAGTAACCGTTTTCATGTTTAGGTTTCACTGTGTTTTCTCCTATATGGATACATGTAGTTGGAACTCTAAATCAAACACGGTTTGTGCTAGCTCTTTGAAACTTGGCACAATAATGTAGTTCCAAGTTCTATCGCTATGGTTTCTGTCCTATGGAAGTAGCCCCAAGCAGAGACTGACGAGAATCACTTTCATTGAAAGGGGTTGCCAAGCTTCCAAAAAAAATACTAGTTTCCTGAAATCTCAGCAAAAATTTTTTCACCCAATCTTGATGATACTTGCAGGTAATGATCAGTACACCAATCCCACTTGGCTCACCAAATTTCGTTCTTCTAGGTTAAACCGTTCCTTTGCAGTAACCGTTTTCATGTTTAGGTTTCACTCTTTTTTCTCCTATATGGATACATGAAGTTGGAACTCTACATCAAACACGGTTTGTGCTAGGTCTTTGAAACTTGGCACAATAATGTAGTTCCAAGTTCTATCTCTATGATTTGTGTCCTACTGAAGTAGCCCCAAGCAGAGACTGACGAGAATAACATTATTGGACGGGGTTGCCAAGCTTCCAAAAAACTACGAGTTTCCTGAAATCTCAGCAAACATTTTCTCTCCCAAACTTGATGATACTTGCAGGTAATGATCAGTAAACCAATCCCACTTGGCTCACCAAATTTCGTTCTTCTAGGTTAAACCGTTCCTTTGCAGTAACCGTATTCATGTTTAGGTTTCACTCTGTTTTCTCCTATATGGATACATGTAGTTGGAACTCTAAATCAAACACGGTTTCTGTTAGGTCTTTGAAACTTGGCACAATAATGTAGTTCCCAGTTCTATCGCTATGGATTGTGTCCTATTGAAGTAGCCCCAAGGAGAGACTGACGAGAATCACGTTCATTGAAAGGGGTTGCCAAGCTTCCAAAAAACTACGAGTTTCCTGAAATCTCAGCAAACATTTTTTCACCCAATCTTGATGATACTGGCAAGTAATGATCAGTACACCAATCCCACTTGGCTCACCACATTTCGTTCTTCTAGGTTAAACGGTTCCTTTGCAGGAACCGTTTTCATGTCTAGGTTTCACTCTGTTTTCTCCTATATGGATACATGTATTTGGTACTCTAAATCAAACTCGGTTTGTGCTAGCTCTTTGAAACTTGGCACAATAATGTAGTTCCAAGTTCTATCGCTATGGTTTGTGTCCTATGGAAGTAGCCCCAAGCAGAGACTGACGAGAATCACTTTCATTGAAAGGGGTTGCCAAGCTTCCAAAAAACTAGGAGTTTCCTGAAATCTCAGCAAACATTTTTTCACCCAATCTTGATGATACTTGCAGGTAAGGATCAGGACACCAGTCCCACTTGGCTCACCAAATCTCGTTCTTCTAGGTTAAACCGTTCCTTTGCAGTAACTGTTTTCATGTTTAGGTTTCACTCTGTTTTCTGCTATATAGATACATGTCGTTGGAACACTAAATCAAACACGGTCTGTGCTAGCTCTTTGAAACTTGGAACAATAATGTAGTTCCAAGTTCTATCGCTATGGTTTGTGTCCTATGGAAGTAGCCCCACGCAGAGACTGACGAGAATCACTTTCATTGAAAGCGGTTGCCAACCTTCCAAATAACTACGAGTGTCCTGAAATCTCAGCAAACATTTTCTCTCCCAAACTTGATGATAGTTGCAGGTAATGATCAGAACACCAATCCCACTTGGCTCACCAAATTTCGTTCTTCTAGGTTAAACCGTTCCTTTGCAGTAACCGTTTTCATGTTTAGGTTTCACTCTGTTTTCTCCTATATGGATACATGTAGTTGGAACTCTAAATCAAACACGGTTTCTGTTAGGTCTTTGAAACTTGGCACAATAATGTAGTTCACAGTTCTATCGCTATGGTTTGTGTCCTATTGAAGTAGCCGCAAGGAGAGACTGACGAGAATCACATCCATTGGAAGGGGTTGCCAAGCTTCCAAAAAACTACGAGTTTCCGGAAATCTCAGCAAACATTTTTTCACCCAATCTTGATGATCCTGGCAGGTAATGATCAGTACACCAATCCCACTTGGCTCACCAAATTTCGGTCCTGTAGGTTAAACCGTTCCTTTGCAGTAACCGTTTTCATGTTTAGGTTTCACTCTGTTTTCTCCTATATGGATACATGTAGTTTAAACTCTAAATCAAACACGGTTTTTGCTAGCTCTTTGAAACTTGGCACAATAATGTAGTTCCAAGTTCTATCGCTATGCTTTGTGTCCTATTGAAGTAGCCCCAAGCAGAGACTGACGAGAATCACTTTCATTGAAAGGGGTTGCCAAGCTTCCACAAAACTACGAGTTTCCTGAAATCTCAGCAAACATTTTTTCACCCAATCTTGATGATACTGACAGGTAATGATCAGTACACCAATCCGACTTGGCTCACCAAATTTCGTTCTTCTAGGTTAAACCGTTCCTTTGCAGTAACCGTTTTCAAGTTTAGGTTTCACTCTGTTTTCTCCTATATGGATACATGTAGTTGGAACTCTAAATCAAACACGGTTTGTGCTAGCTCTTTGAAACTTGGCACAATAATGTAGTTCCAACTTTTATCGCGATGGTTTGTGTCCTACGGAAGTAGCCCCAAGCAGAGACTGACGAGAATCACTTTCATTGAAAGGGGTTGCGAAGCTTCAAAAAAAATACGAGTTTCCTAAAATCTCAGCAAACATTTTTTCACCCAATATTGATGATTCTGGCAAGTAATGATAAGTACACCAATCCCACTTGGCTCACCAAATTTCGTTCTTCTAGGTTAAACCGTTCCTTTGCAGTAACCGTTTTCATGTTTAGGTTTCACTCTGTTTTCTCCTATATGGATACATGTAGTTGGAACTCTAAATCAAACACGGTTTGTGCAAGCTCATTGAATCTTGGCACAATAATGTAATTCCAAGTTCTATCGCTATGGTTTGTGTCCTATTGAAGTAGCCCCAAGCAGAGACTGACGAGAATCACATTCATTGGAAGGGGTTGCCAAGCTTCCAAAAAACTACGAGTTTACTGAAATCTCAGCAAACATTTTTTCACCCAGTCTTGATGATACTTGCAGGTTATGATCAGTACTCCAATCCCACTTGGCTCACCAAATTTCGTTCTTCTAGGTTACACCGTTACTTTGCAGTAACTGTTTTCATGTTGAGGTTTCACTCTGTTTTCTCCTATATGGATACATGTAGTTGGAACTCTAAATCAAACACGGTTTCTGTTAGGTCTTTGAAACTTGGCACAATAATGTAGTTCCCAGTTCTATCGCTATGGTTTGTGTCCTATTGAAGTAGCCGCAAGGAGAGACTGACGAGAATCACGTTCATTGAAAGGGGTTGCCAAGCTTCCAAAAAACTACGAGTTTCCTGAAATCTCAGCAAACATTTTTTCACCCAATCTTGATGATACTTGCAGGTAATGATCAGTACACCAATCCCACTTGGCTCACCAAATTTCGTTCTTCTAGGTTAAACCGTTCCTTTGCAGTAACCGTTTTCATGTTTAGGTTTCACTGTGTTTTCTCCTATATGGATACATGTAGTTGGAACTCTAAATCAAACACGGTTTGTGCTAGCTCTTTGAAACTTGGCACAATAATGTAGTTCCAAGTTCTATCGCTATGGTTTCTGTCCTATGGAAGTAGCCCCAAGCAGAGACTGACGAGAATCACTTTCATTGAAAGGGGTTGCCAAGCTTCCAAAAAAAATACTAGTTTCCTGAAATCTCAGCAAAAATTTTTTCACCCAATCTTGATGATACTTGCAGGTAATGATCAGTACACCAATCCCACTTGGCTCACCAAATTTCGTTCTTCTAGGTTAAACCGTTCCTTTGCAGTAACCGTTTTCATGTTTAGGTTTCACTCTGTTTTCTCCTATATGGATACATGAAGTTGGAACTCTACATCAAACACGGTTTGTGCTAGGTCTTTGAAACTTGGCACAATAATGTAGTTCCAAGTTCTATCTCTATGATTTGTGTCCTACTGAAGTAGCCCCAAGCAGAGACTGACGAGAATAACATTATTGGACGGGGTTGCCAAGCTTCCAAAAAACTACGAGTTTCCTGAAATCTCAGCAAACATTTTCTCTCCCAAACTTGATGATACTTGCAGGTAATGATCAGTAAACCAATCCCACTTGGCCCACCAAATTTCGTTCTTCTAGGTTAAACCGTTCCTTTGCAGTAACCGTATTCATGTTTAGGTTTCACTCTGTTTTCTCCTATATGGATACATGTAGTTGGAACTCTAAATCAAACACGGTTTCTGTTAGGTCTTTGAAACTTGGCACAATAATGTAGTTCCCAGTTCTATCGCTATGGATTGTGTCCTATTGAAGTAGCCCCAAGGAGAGACTGACGAGAATCACGTTCATTGAAAGGGGTTGCCAAGCTTCCAAAAAACTACGAGTTTCCTGAAATCTCAGCAAACATTTTTTCACCCAATCTTGATGATACTGGCAAGTAATGATAAGTACACCAATCCCACTTGGCTCACCACATTTCGTTCTTCTAGGTTAAACGGTTCCTTTGCAGTAACCGTTTTCATGTCTAGGTTTCACTCTGTTTTCTCCTATATGGATACATGTATTTGGTACTCTAAATCAAACTCGGTTTGTGCTAGCTCTTTGAAACTTGGCACAATAATGTAGTTCCAAGTTCTATCGCTATGGTTTGTGTCCTATGGAAGTAGCCCCAAGCAGAGACTGACGAGAATCACTTTCATTGAAAGGGGTTGCCAAGCTTCCAAAAAACTAGGAGTTTCCTGAAATCTCAGCAAACATTTTTTCACCCAATCTTGATGATACTTGCAGGTAAGGATCAGGACACCAGTCCCACTTGGCTCACCAAATCTCGTTCTTCTAGGTTAAACCGTTCCTTTGCAGTAACCGTTTTCATGTTTAGGTTTCACTCTGTTTTCTCCTATATGGATACATGTTGTTGGAACTCTAAATCAAACACGGTTTCTGTTAGGTCTTTGAAACTTGGCACAATAATGTAGTTCCCAGTTCTATCGCTATGGTTTGTGTCCTATTGAAGTAGCCCCAAGGAGAGACTGACGAGAATCACGTTCATTGAAAGGGGTTGCCAAGCTTCCAAAAAACTACGAGTTTCCTGAAATCTCAGCAAACATTTTTTCACCCAATCTTGATGATACTGGCAGGTAATGATCAGTACACCAATCCCATTTGGCTCACCAAATTTCCTTCTTCTAGGTTAAACCGTTCCTTTGCAGTAACCGTTTTCATGTTTAGGTTTCACTCTGTTTTCTCCTATATGGATACATGTAGTTGGAACTCTAAATGAAACACGGTTTGTGCAAGCTCATTGAAACTTGGCACAATAATGTAATTCCAAGTTCTATCGCTATGGTTTGTGTCCTATTGAAGTAGCCCCAAGCAGAGACTGACGAGAATCACTTTCATTGAAAGGGGTTGCCAAGCTTCCAAAAAACTACGAGTTTCCTGTAATCTCAGCAAACATTTTTTCACCCAATCTTGATAAAACTTGCAGGTAAGGATCAGTACACCAGTCCCACTTGGCTCACCAAATTTCGTTCTTCTAGGTTAAACCGTTACTTTGCAGTAACTGTTTTCATGTTTAGGTTTCACTCTGTTTTCTCCTATATGGATACATGAAGTTGGAACGCTACATCAAACACGGTTTGTGCTAGGTCTTTGAAACTTGGCACAATAATGTAGTTCCAAGTTCTATCGCTATTGTTTGTGTCCTATTGAAGTAGCCCCAAGCAGAGACTGACGAGAATCACATTCATTGGAAGGGGTTGCCAAGCTTCCAAAAAACTACGAGTTTCCTGAAATCTCAGCAAACATTTTTTCACCCAATCTTGATGATACTTGCAGGTAATGAACAGTACACGAATCCCACTTGGCTCACCAAATTTCGTTCTTCTAGGTTAAACCGTTCCTTTGCAGTAACCGTTTTCATGTTTAGGTTTCACTCTGTTTTCTCCTATATGGATATATGTAGTTGGAACTCTAAATCAAACACGGTGTGTGCAAGCTCATTGAAACTTGGCACAATAATGTAATTCCAAGTTCTATCGCTCTGGTTTGTGTCCTATGGAAGTAGCCCCACGCAGGGACTGACGAGAATCACTTTCATTGAAAGGGAATGCCAAGGTCCAAAATACTACGAGTTTCCTGAAATCTCAGCAAACATTTTTTCACCCAATCTTGATGGTACTGGCAGGTAATGATAAGTACACCAATCCCACTTGGCTCACCAAATTTCGTTCTTCTAGGTTAAACGGTTCCTTTGCAGTAACCGTTTTCATGTTTAGGTTTCACTCTGTTTTCTCCTATATGGATACATGTAGTTGGAACTCTAAATCAAACACGGTTTCTGTTAAGTCTTTGAAACTTGGCACAATAATGTAGTTCCCAGTTCTATCGCTATGGTTTGTGTCCTATTGAAGTAGCCGCAAGGAGAGACTGACGAGAATCACGTTCATTGAAAGGGGTTGCCAAGCTTCCAAAAAACTACTAGTTTCCTGAAATCTCAGCAAACATTTTTTCACCCAATCTTGATGGTACTGGCAGGTAATGATCAGTACACCAATCCCATTTGGCTCACCAAATTTCGTTCTTCTAGGTTAAACCGTTCCTTTGCAGTAACCGTTTTCATGTTTAGGTTTCACTCTGTTTTCTCCTATATGGATACATGTAGTTATAACTCTAAATCAAACACGGTATGTGCTAGCTCCTTGAAACTTGCCACAATAATGTAGTTCCAAGTTCAATCGCTATGGTTTGTGTCCTATTGAAGTAGCCCCAAGCAGAGACTGACGAGAATCACTTTCATTGAATGGGGTTGCCAAGCTTCCAAAAAACTACTAGTTTCTGAAATCTCAGAAAACATTTTTTCACCCAATCTTGATGATACTTGCAGGTAATGATCAGTACACTAGTCCCACTTGGCTCACCAAATTTCGTTCTTCTAGGTTAAACCGTTCCTTTGCAGTAACCGTTTTCATGTTTAGGTTTCACTCTGTTTTCTCCTATATGGATACATGTAGTTGGAACACTAAATCAAACACGGTCTGTGCTAGATCTTTGAAACATGGCACAATAATGTAGTTCCAAGTTCTATCGCTATGGTTTGTGTCCTATGGAAGTAGCCCCACGCAGAGACTTTCAAGAATCACTTTCATTGAAAGGAGTTGCCAAGCTCCAAAAAACTACGAGTTTCCTGAAATCTCAGCAAACATTTTTTCACCCAATCTTGATGATACTTCCAGGTAATGATCAGTACACCAATCCCACTTGGCTTACCAAATTTCGTTCTTGTAGGTTAAAACGTTCCTTTGCAGTAACCGTTTTCATGTTTAGGTTTCACTCTGTTTTCTCCTATATGGATACATGTAGTTTGAACTCTAAATCAAACACGGTTTCTGTTAGCTCTTTGAAATTTGGCACAATAATGTAGTTCCAAGTTCTATCGCTATGGTTTGTGTCCTACTGAAGTAGCCACAAGCAGAGATTGACGAGAATCACTTTCATTGAAATTGGTTGCCAAGCTTCCAAAAAACTACGAGTTTCCTGAAATCTCAGCAAACATTTTTTCACCCAATCTTGATGGTACTGGCAAGTAATGATAAGTCCACCAATCCCACTTCGCTCACCAAATTTCGTTCTTCTAGGTTAAACGGTTCCTTTGCAGTAACCGTTTTCATGTTTAGGTTTTACTCTGTTTTCTCCTATATGGATACATGTAGTTGGAACTCTAAATCAAACACGGTTTGTGCAAGCTCATTGAAACTTGGCACAATAATGTAATTCCAAGTTCTATCGCTATGGTTTGTGTCCTATTGAAGTAGCCCCAAGCAGAGACTGACGAGAATCACATTCATTGGAAGGGGTTGCCAAGCTTCCAAAAAACTACGAGTTTCCTGAAATCTCAGCAAACATTTTTTCACCCAATCTTGATGATACTTGCAGGTAATGAACAGTACACGAATCCCACTTGGCTCACCAAATTTCGTTCTTCTAGGTTAAACCGTTCCTTTGCAGTAACCGTTTTCATGTTTAGGTTTCACTCTGTTTTCTCCTATATGGATACATGTAGTTGGTACTCTAAATCAAACACGGTTTGTGATAGCTCGTTGAAACTTGGCACAATAATGTAGTTCCAAGTTCTATCGCTATGGTTTGTGTCCTATGGAAGTAGCCCCAAGCAGAGACTGACGAGAATCACTTTCATTGAAAGGGGTTGCCAAGCTTCCAAAAAACTAGGAGTTTCCTGAAATCTCAGCAAACATTTTTTCACCCAATCTTGATGATACTTGCAGGTAAGGATAAGGACACCAGTCCCACTTGGCTCACCAAATCTCGTTCTTCTAGGTTAAACCGTTCCTTTGCAGTAACTGTTTTCATGTTTAGGTTTCACTCTGTTTTCTCCTATATGGATACATGTAGTTGGAACTCTAAATCAAACACGGTTTGTGCTAGCTCTTTGAAACTTGGCACAATAATGTAGTTCCAAGTTCTTTCGCTATGGTTTGTGTCCTATGGAAGTAGCCCCAAGCAGAGACTGACGAGAATCACTTTCATTGAAAGCGGTTGCCAACCTTACAAATAACTACGAGTTTCCTGAACTCTCAGCAAACATTTTTTCACCCAATCTTGATGATACTGGCAAGTAATGATAAGTACACCAATCCCACTTGGCTCACCAAATTTCGTTCTTCTAGGTTAAATCGTTCCTTTGCAGTAACCGTTTTCATGTTTAGGTTTCACTCTGTTTTCTCCTATATGGATACATGTAATTGGAACTCTAAATAAAACACGGTTTGTGCAAGCTCATTGAAACTTGGCACAATAATGTAGTTCCAAGTTCTGTCGCTATGGTTTGTGTCCTATTGAAGTGGCCCCAAGCAGAGACTGACGAGAATCACATTCATTGGAAGGGGTTGCCAAGCTTCCACAAATCTACGAGTTTCCTGAAATCTCAGCAAACATTTTTTCACCCAATCTTGATGATACTTGCAGGTAATGATCAGTACACCAGTCCCACGTGGCGCACCAAATTTCGTTCTTCTAGGTTAAACCGTTACTTTGCAGTAACTGTTTTCATGTTGAGGTTTCACTCTGTTTTCTCCTATATGGATATATGTAGTTGGAACTCTAAATCAAACACGGTTTGTGCAAGCTCATTGAAACTTGGCACAATAATGTAATTCCAAGTTCTATCGCTCTGGTTTGTGTCTTATTGAAGTAGCCCCAAGCAGAGACTGACGAGAATAACATTCATTGGACGGGGTTGCCAAGCTTCCAAAAAACTACGAGTTTCCTGATATCTCAGCAAACATTTTCTCTCCCAAACTTGATGATACTTGCAGGTAATGATCAGTACACCAATCCGACTTGGCTCACCAAATTTCGTTCTTGTAGGTTAAACCGTTCCTTTGCAGTAACCTTCTTCATGTTTAGGTTTCACTCTGTTTTCTCCTATATGGATACATGTAGTTGGAACTCTAAATCAAACACGGTATGTGCTAGCTCTTTGAACCATGCCACAATAATGTAGTTCCAAGTTCCATCGCTATGGTTTGTGTCCAATTGAAGTAGCCCCAAGCAGAGACTGATGAGAATCACTTTCATTGAAAGGGGTTGCCAAGCTTGCAAAAAACTACTAGTTTCTGAAATCTCAGCAAACATTTTTTCACCCAATCTTGATGATACTTGCAGGTAATGATCAGTACACCAATCCCACTTGGCTCACCAAATTTCGTTCTTCTAGGTTCAACCGTTCCTTTGCAGTAACTGTTTTCATGTTTAGGTTTCACTCTGTTTTCTGCTATATAGATACATGTAGTTGGAACACTAAATCAAACACGGTCTGTGCTAGCTCTTTGAAACTTGGAACAATAATGTAGTTCCAAGTTCTATCGCTATGGTTTGTGTCTTATGGAAGTAGCCCCACGCAGAGACTGACGAGAATCACTTTCATTGAAAGCGGTTGCCAACCTTCCAAATAACTACGAGTTTCCTGAAATCTCAGCAAACATTTTCTCTCCCAAACTTTATGATACTTGCAGGTAATGATCAGTACACCAATCCGACTTGGCTCACCAAATTTCGTTCTTCTAGGTTAAACGGTTCCTTTGCAGTAACCGTTTTCATGTTTAGGTTTCACTCTGTTTTCTCCTATATGGATACATGTAGTTGGAACTCTAAATCAAACACGGTTTCTGTTAGGTCTTTGAAACTTGGCACAATAATGTAGTTCCAAGTTCTATCGCTATGGTTTGTGTCCTATTGAAGTACCCCATGCAGAGACTGATGAGAATCACTTTCATTGAAAGGGGTTGCCAAGCTTCCAAAAAACTACGAGTTTCCTGCAATCTCAGCAAACTTTTTTTCACCCAATCTTGATGGTACTGGCAGGTAGTGATAAGTACACCAATCCCACTTGGCTCACCAAATTTCGTTCTTCTAGGTTAAACGGTTCCTTTGCAGTAACCGTTTTCATGTTTAGGTTTCACTCTGTTTTCTCCTATATGGATACATGTAGTTGGAACTCTAAATCAAACACGGTTTGTGCAAGCTCATTGAAACGTGGCACAATAATGTAATTCCAAGTTCTATCGCTATGGTTTGTGTCCTATTGAAGTAGCCCCAAGCAGAGACTGACGAGAATCACATTGATTGGAAGGGGTTGCCAAGCTTCCAAAAAACTACGAGTTTCCGGAAATCTCAGCAAACATTTTTTCACCCAATCTTGATGATCCTGGCAGGTAATGATCAGTACACCAATCCCACTTGGCTCACCAAATTTCGGTCCTCTAGTTTAAACCGTTCCTTTTCAGTAACCGTTTTCATGTTTAGGTTTCACTCTGTTTTCTCCTATATGGATACATGTAGTTTGAACTCTAAATCAAACACGGTTTGTGCTAGCTCTTTGAAACTTGGCACAATAATGTAGTTCCAAGTTCTATCGCTATGGTTTGCGTCCTATGGAAGTAGCCCCACGCAGGGACTGACGAGAATCACTTTCATTGAAAGGGGTTGCCAAGGTCCAAAAAACTACGAGTTTCCTGAAATCTCAGCAAACATTTTTTCACCCAATCTTGATGGTACTGGCAGGTAATGATAAGTACACCAATCCCACTTGGCTCACCAAATTTCGTTCTTCTAGGTTAAACCGTTCCTTTGCAGTAACAGTTTTCATGTTTAGGTTTCACTCTGTTTTCTCCTATGTGGATACATGTAGTTGGAACTCTAAATCAAACACGGTTTCTGTTAGGTCTTTGAAACTTGGCACAATAATGTAGTTCCCAGTTCTATCGCTATGGTTTGTGTCCTATTGAAGTAGCCGCAAGGAGAGACTGACGAGAATCACGTTCATTGAAAGGGGTTGCCAAGCTTCCAAAAAACTACGAGTTTCCTGAAATCTCAGCAAACATTTTTTCACCCAATCTTGATGATACTTGCAGATAATGATCAGTACACCAGTCCCACTTGGCTCACCCAATTTCGTTCTTCTAGGTTAAACCGTTCCTTTGCAGTAACCGTTTTCATGTTTAGGTTTCACTCTGTTTTCTCCTATATGGATACATGTAGTTGGAACTCTAAATCAAACACGGTTTCTGTTAGGTCTTTGAAACTTGGCACAAAAATGTAGTTCCAAGTTCTATCGCTATGGTTTGTGTCCTATTGAAGTACCCCATGCAGAGACTGACGAGAATCACTTTCATTGAAAGGGGTTGCCAAGGTTCCAAAAAACTACGAGTTTCCTGAAATCTGAGCAAAGATTTTTTCACCCAATCTTGATGGTACTGGCAGGTAATGATAAGTACACCAATCCCACTTGGCTCACCAAATTTCGTTCTTCTAGGTTAAACGGTTCCTTTGCAGTAACCGTTTTCATGTTTAGGTTTCACTCTGTTTTCTACTATATGGATACATGTAGTTGGAACTCTAAATCAAACACGGTTTGTGCAAGCTCATTGAAACTTGGCACAATAATGTAATTCCAAGTTCTATCGCTTTGCTTTGTGTCCTATTGAAGTAGCCCCATGCAGAGACTGACGAGAATCACATTCATTGGAAGGGGTTGCCAAGCTATAAAAAACTACGAGTTTCCAGAAATCTCAGCAAACATTTTTTCTCCCAATCTTGATGATACTTGCAGGTAATGAGCAGTCCACCAATCCCACTTGGCTCACCAAATTTCGTTCTTCTAGGTTAAACGGTTCCTTTGCAGAAACCGTTTTCATGTTTAGGTTTCACTCTGTTTTCTCCTATATGGATACATGTAGTTGGAACTCTAAATCAAACACGGTTTGCGCTAGCTCTTTGAAACTTGGCACAATAATGTAGTTCCAAGTTCTATCGCTATGGTTTGTGTCCTTCTGAAGTAGCCCCAAGCACAGACTGACGAGAATCACTTTCATTGAAAGGGGTTGCCAAGCTTCCAAAAAACTACGAGTTTCCTGAAATCTCAGCAAACATTTTTTCACCCAATCTTGATGATACTGGCAAGTAATGATAAGTCCACCAATCCCACTTGGCTCACCAAATTTCATTCTTCTAGGTTAAACCGTTCCTTTGAAGTAACCGTTTTCATGTTTAGGTTTCACTCTGTTTTCTCTAATATGGATACATGTAGTTGGAACTCTAAATCAAACAAGGTATGTGCTAGCTCCCTGAAACTTGCCACAATAATGTAGATCCAACTTCAATCGCTATGGTTTGTGTCCTATTGAAGTAGCCCCAAGCAGAGACTGACGAGAATCACTTTCATTGAAAGGGGTTGCCAAGCTTCTAAAAAACTACTAGTTTCTGAAATCTCAGAAAACATTTTTTCACCCAATCTTGATGATACTTGCAGGTAATGATCAGTACACCAATCCCACTTGGCTCACCAAATTTCGTTCTTCTAGGTTAAACCGTTCATTTGCAGTAACCGTTTTCATGTTTAGGTTTCACTCTGTTTTCTCCTATATGGATACATGTAGTTGGATCTCTAAATCAAACACAGTTTCTGTTAGCTCTTTGAAATTTGGCACAATAATGTAGTTCCAAGTTCTATCGCTATGGTTTGTGTCCTACTGAAGTAGCCACAAGCAGAGATTGACGAAATCACTTTCATTGAAAGGGGTTGCCAAGCTTCCAAAAAACTACGAGTTTCCTGAAATCTCAGCAAACATTTTTTCACCCAATCTTGATGATACTGGCAAGTAATGATAAGTCCACCAATCCCACTTCGCTCACCGAATT
>NW_027553289.1:0-42055 GCF_045843805.1 Urocitellus parryii | reverse complement strand
CTTGATGATACTTGCAGGTAATGATCAGTACACCAATCCCACTTGGCTCACCAAATTTCGTTCTTCTCGGTTAAACCATTCCTTTGCAGGAACCGTTTTCATGTTTAGGTTTCACTCTGTTTTCTCCTATATGGATACATGTAGTTGGAACACTAAATCAAACACGGTTAGTGCTAGCTCTTTGAAACTTGCCACAATAATGTAGTTCCAAGTTCTATCGCTATGGTTTTTGTCCTATTGAAGTAGCCCCAAGCAGAGACTGACGAGAATCACTTTCATTGAAACGGGTTGCCAAGCTTCCAAAAAACTACGAGTTTCCTGAAATCTCAGGAAACATTTTTTCGCCCAATCTTGATGATACTTGCAGGTAATGATCAGTACACCAATCCCACTTGGCTCACCAAATTTCGTTCTTCTTGGTTAAACCGTTCCTTTGCAGGAACCGTTTTCATGTTTAGGTTTCACTCTGTTTTCTCCTATATGGATACATGTAGTTGGAACTCTAAATCAAACACGGTTTGTGCTAGCTCTTTGAAACTTGGCACAATAATGTAGTTCCAAGTTCTATCACTATGGTTTGTGTCCTATTGAAGTAGCCCCAAGCAGAGACTGACGAGAATCACTTTCATTGAAAGGGGTTGACAAGCTTCCAAAAAACTACTAGTTTCCTGAAATCTCAGCAACCTTTTTTTCACCCAATCTTGATGATACTGGCAGGTAATGATCAGTACACCAATCCCACTGGGCTCACCAAATTTCGTTCTTCGCGGTTAAACCGTTCCTTTGTAGGAACCGTTTTCATGTTTAGGTTTCACTCTGTTTTCTCCTATATGGATACATGTAGTTGGAACTCTAAATCAAACACGGTTTGTGCTAGCTCTTTGAAACTTGGCACAACAATGTAGTTCCAAGTTTTATCGCTATGGTTTGTGTCCTATTGAAGTAGCCCCAAGCAGAGACTGACGAGAATCACTTTAATTTAAAGGGGTTGACAAGCTTCAAAAAAACTACGAGATTCCTGAAATCTCAGCAACCATTTTTTCACCCAATGTTGATGATACTTGCAGGTAATGATCAGTACACCAATCCCACTTGGTTCACCAAATTTCGTTCTTTTCGGTTAAACCGTTCCTTTGCAGGATCCGTTCTGATGTTTAGGTTTCACTCTGTTTTCTCCTGTATGGATACATGTAGATGGAACTCTAAATAAAACAGGTTTGTGCTAGCTCTTTGAAACTTGGCACAATAATGTAGTTCCAAGTTCTATCACTATGGTTTGTGTCCTATTGAAGTAGCCCCAAGCAGAGACTGACGAGAATCACTTTCATTGAAAGGTGTTGACAAGCTTCGAAAAAACTACGAGATTCCTGAAATCTCAGCAACCATTTTTTCATCCAATCTTGATGATACTTGCAGGTAATGATCAGTACACCAATCCCACTTGGTTCACCAAATTTCGTTCTTTTCGGTTAAACGGTTCCTTTGCAGGAACCGTTCTCATGTTTAGGTTTCACTCTGTTTTCTCCTGTATGGATACATGTAGTTGGAACTCTAAATAAAACACGGTTTGTGCTAGCTATTTGAAACTTGGCACAATAATATAGTTCCAAGTTCTATCGCTATGGTTTGTGTCCTATTGAAGTAGCCCCAAGCAGAGACTGACGAGAATCACTTTCATTGAAACGGGTTGCCAAGCTTCCAAAAAACTACGAGTTTCCTGAAACCACAACAAACATTTTTTCACCCAATCTTGATGATACTTGCAGGTAATGATCAGTACACCAATCCCACTTGGCTCACCAAATTTCGTTCTTCTCGGTTAAAAAGTTCCTTTGCAGGAACCGTTTTCATGTTTAGGTTTCACTCTGTTTTCTCCTATATGGATACATGTAGGTGGAACTCTAAATCAAACACGGTTTGTGCTAGCTCTTTGAAACTTGGCACAATAATGTAGTTCCAAGTTCTATCACTATGGTTTGTGTCCTATTGAAGTAGCCCCAAGCAGAGACTGACGAGAATCACTTTCATTGAAAGGGGTTGACAAGCTTCCAAAAAACAACTAGTTTCCTGAAATCTCAGCAAACTTTTTTTCAACCAATCTTTATGATACTGGCAGGTAATGATCAGTACACCAATCCCACTGGGCTCACCAAATTTCGTTCTTCTCGGTTAAACCGTTCCTTTGTAGGAACCGTTTTCATGTTTAGGTTTCACTCTGTTTTCTCCTATATGGATACATATTGTTGGAACTCTAAATCAAACACGGTTTGTGCTAGCTCTTTGAAACTTGGCACAATAATGTAGTTCCAAGTTTTATCGCTATGGTTTGTGTCCTATTGAAGTAGCCCCAAGCAGAGACTGACGAGAATCACTTTCATTGAAAGGGGTTGACAAGCTTCGAAAAAACTACGAGATTCCTGAAATCTCAGCAACCATTTTTTCACCCAATCTTGATGATACTTGCAGGTAATGATCAGTACACCAATCCCACTTGGTTCACCAAATTTCGTTCTTTTCGGTTAAACCGTTCCTTTGCAGGAACCGTTCTCATGTTTAGGTTTCACTCTGTTTTCTCCTATATGGATACATGTATTTGGAACTCTAAATAAAACACGATTTGTGCTAGCTCTTTGAAACTTGGCACAATAATATAGTTCCAAGTTCTATCGCTATGGTTTGTGTCCTATTGAAGTAGCCCCAAGCAGAGACTGACGAGAATCACTTTCATTGAAATGGGTTGCCAAGCTTCCAAAAAACTACGAGTTTCCTGAAATCTCAGGAAACATTTTTTCACCCAATCTTGATGATACTTGCAGGTAATGATCAGTACACCAATCCCACTTGGCTCACCAAAATTCGTTCTTCTCGGTTAAACCGTTCCTTTGCAGGAACCGTTTTCATGTTTAGGTTTCACTCTGTTTTCTCTTATATGGATACATGTACTTGGAACTCTAAATCAAACACGGTTTGTGCTACCTCTTTGAAACTCTTCACAATAATGTAGTTCCAAGTTCTATCGCTATGGTTTGTGTCCTATTGAAGTAGCCCCAAGCAGAGACTGACGAGAATCACTTTCATTGAAAGGGGTTGCCAAGCTTCCAAAAAACTACGAGTTTCCTGAAATCTCAGGAAACATTTTTTCACCCAATCTTGATGATACTTGCAGGTAATGATCAGTACACCAATACCACTTGGGTCACCAAATTTCGTTCTTCTCGGTTAAACCGTTCCTTTGCAGGAACCGCTTTCATGTTTAGGTTTCACTCTGTTTTCTCCTATATGGATATATGTAGTTGGAACTCTAAATCAAACACGGTTTGTGCTAGCTCTTTGAAACTTGGCACAATAATGTAGTTCCAAGTTCTATCGCTATGGGTTGTGTCCTATTGAAGTAGCCCCATGCAGAGACTGACGAGAATCACTTTCATTTAAAGGGGTTGCCAAGCTTCCAAAAAACTACGAGATTCCTGAATCTCAGCAACCATATGTTCACCCAATCTTGATGATACTTGCAGGTAATGATCAGTACACCAATACCACTTGGGTCACCAAATTTCGTTCTTCTCGGTTAAACCGTTCCTTTGCAGGAACCGCTTTCATGTTTAGGTTTCACTCCGTTTTCTCCTATATGGATATATGTAGTTGGAACTCTAAATCAAACACGGTTTGTGCTAGCTCTTTGAAACTTGGCACAATAATATAGTTCCAAGTTCTATCACTATGGTTTTTGTCCTATTGAAGTAGCCTCAAGCAGAGACTGACGAGAATCACTTTCATTGAAAGGGGTTGAAAAGCTTCCAAAAACTACTAGTTTCCTGATATCTCAGCAAACTTTTTTTCACCCTTATCTTGATGATACTGGCAGGTAATGATCAGTACACCAATCCCACTGGGCTCACCAAATTTCGTTCTTCTCGGTTAAACCGTTCCTTTGTAGAAACCGTTTTCATGTTTAGGTTTCACTCTGTTTTCTCTTATATGGATACATGTACTTGGAACTCTAAATCAAACTCGGTTTGTGCTAGCTTCTTGAAACTTACCACAATAATGTAGTTCCAAGTTCTATCGCTATGGTTTGTGTCCTATTGAAGTAGCCCCAAGCAGAGACTGACGAGAATCACTTTCATTGAAAGGGGTTGACAAGCTTCGAAAAACTACGAGATTCCTGAAATCTCAGCAACCATTTTTTCACCCAATCTTGATGATATTTGCAGGTAATGATCAGTATACCAATCCCACTGGGCTCACCAAATTTCGTTCTACTCGGATAAACCGTTCCTTTGCAGGAACCGTTTTCCTGTTTAGGTTTCACTCTGTTTTCTCCAATATGAATACATGTAGTTGGAACTCTAAATCAAACACGGTTTGTGCTAGCTCTTTGAAACTTGGCAAAATTATGTAGTTCCAAGTTCTATCGCTATGGATTGTGTCCTATTGAAGTAGCCCCAAGCAGAGACTGACGAGAATCACTTTAATTGAAAGGGTTTGCCAAGCTTCCAAAAAACTACGGGTTTTCCTGAAATCTCAGCAAACATTTTTTCACCCAATCTTGATGAGACTTGCAGGTAATGATCGGTACACCAGTCCCACTTGGCTCACCAAATTTCGTTCTACTCGGTTAAACCGTTCCTTTGCAGGAACCGTTTTCCTGTTTAGGTTTCACTCTGTTTTCTCCAATATGAATACATGTAGTTGGAACTCTAAATCAAACACGGTTTGTGCTAGCTCTTTGAAACTTTGCACAATTATGTAGTTCCAAGTTCTATCGCTATGGATTGTGTCCTATTGAAGTAGCCCCAAGCAGAGACTGACGAGAATCACTTTCATTGAAAGGGGTTGCCAAGCTTCCAAAAAACTACGAGTTTCCTGAAATCTCAGCAAACATTTTTTCACCCAATCTTGATGATACTTGCAGGTAATGATCGGTACACCAATCCCACTTGGCTCACCAAATTTCGTTCTTCTCGGTTAAACCATTCCTTTGCAGGAACCGTTTTCATGTTTAGGTTTCACTCTGTTTTCTCCTATATGGATACATGTAGTTGGAACACTAAATCAAACACGGTTAGTGCTAGCTCTTTGAAACTTGCCACAATAATGTAGTTCCAAGTTCTATCGCTATGGTTTTTGTCCTATTGAAGTAGCCCCAAGCAGAGACTGACGAGAATCACTTTCATTGAAACGGGTTGCCAAGCTTCCAAAAAACTACGAGTTTCCTGAAATCTCAGCAAACATTTTTTCGCCCAATATTGATGATACTTGCAGGTAATGATCAGTACACCAATCCCACTTGGCTCACCAAATTTCGTTCTTCTCGGTTAAACCATTCCTTTGCAGGAACCGTTTTCATGTTTAGGTTTCACTCTGTTTTCTCCTATATGGATACATGTAGTTGGAACACTAAATCAAACACGGTTAGTGCTAGCTCTTTGAAACTTGCCACAATAATGTAGTTCCAAGTTCTATCGCTATGGTTTTTGTCCTATTGAAGTAGCCCCAAGCAGAGACTGACGAGAATCACTTTCATTGAAACGGGTTGCCAAGCTTCCAAAAAACTACGAGTTTCCTGAAATCTCAGCAAACATTTTTTCGCCCAATCTTGATGATACTTGCAGGTAATGATCAGTACACAAATCCCACTTGGCTCACCAAATTTCGTTCTTCTTGGTTAAACCGTTCCTTTGCAGGAACCGTTTTCATGTTTAGGTTTCACTCTGTTTTCTCCTATATGGATACATGTAGTTGGAACTCTAAATCAAACACGGTTTGTGCTAGCTCTTTGAAACTTGGCACAACAATGTAGTTCCAAGTTTTATCGCTATGGTTTGTGTCCTATTGAAGTAGCCCCAAGCAGAGACTGACGAGAATCACTTTAATTTAAAGGGGTTGACAAGCTTCAAAAAACTACGAGATTCCTGAAATCTCAGCAACCATTTTTTCACCCAATGTTGATGATACTTGCAGGTAATGATCAGTACACCAATCCCACTTGGTTCACCAAATTTCGTTCTTTCGGTTAAACCGTTCCTTTGCAGGATCCGTTCTGATGTTTAGGTTTCACTCTGTTTTCTCCTGTATGGATACATGTAGATGGAACTCTAAATAAAACAGGTTTGTGCTAGCTCTTTGAAACTTGGCACAATAATGTAGTTCCAAGTTCTATCACTATGGTTTGTGTCCTATTGAAGTAGCCCCAAGCAGAGACTGACGAGAATCACTTTCATTGAAAGGTGTTGACAAGCTTCGAAAAACTACGAGATTCCTGAAATCTCAGCAACCATTTTTTCATCCAATCTTGATGATACTTGCAGGTAATGATCAGTACACCAATCCCACTTGGTTCACCAAATTTCGTTCTTTTCGGTTAAACGGTTCCTTTGCAGGAACCGTTCTCATGTTTAGGTTTCACTCTGTTTTCTCCTGTATGGATACATGTAGTTGGAACTCTAAATAAAACACGGTTTGTGCTAGCTATTTGAAACTTGGCACAATAATATAGTTCCAAGTTCTATCGCTATGGTTTGTGTCCTATTGAAGTAGCCCCAAGCAGAGACTGACGAGAATCACTTTCATTGAAACGGGTTGCCAAGCTTCCAAAAAACTACGAGTTTCCTGAAACCACAACAAACATTTTTTCACCCAATCTTGATGATACTTGCAGGTAATGATCAGTACACCAATCCCACTTGGCTCACCAAATTTCGTTCTTCTCGGTTAAACCGTTCCTTTGCAGGAACCGTTTTCATGTTTAGGTTTCACTCTGTTTTCTCCTATATGGATACATGTAGGTGGAACTCTAAATCAAACACGGTTTGTGCTAGCTCTTTGAAACTTGGCACAATAATGTAGTTCCAAGTTCTATCACTATGGTTTGTGTCCTATTGAAGTAGCCCCAAGCAGAGACTGACGAGAATCACTTTCATTGAAAGGGGTTGACAAGCTTCCAAAAAACTACTAGTTTCCTGAAATCTCAGCAAACTTTTTTTCAACCAATCTTTATGATACTGGCAGGTAATGATCAGTACACCAATCCCACTGGGCTCACCAAATTTCGTTCTTCTCGGTTAAACCGTTCCTTTGTAGGAACCGTTTTCATGTTTAGGTTTCACTCTGTTTTCTCCTATATGGATACATATTGTTGGAACTCTAAATCAAACACGGTTTGTGCTAGCTCTTTGAAACTTGGCACAATAATGTAGTTCCAAGTTTTATCGCTATGGTTTGTGTCCTATTGAAGTAGCCCCAAGCAGAGACTGACGAGAATCACTTTCATTGAAAGGGGTTGACAAGCTTCGAAAAACTACGAGATTCCTGAAATCTCAGCAACCATTTTTTCACCCAATCTTGATGATACTTGCAGGTAATGATCAGTACACCAATCCCACTTGGTTCACCAAATTTCGTTCTTTTCGGTTAAACCGTTCCTTTGCAGGAACCGTTCTCATGTTTAGGTTTCACTCTGTTTTCTCCTATATGGATACATGTATTTGGAACTCTAAATAAAACACGATTTGTGCTAGCTCTTTGAAACTTGGCACAATAATATAGTTCCAAGTTCTATCGCTATGGTTTGTGTCCTATTGAAGTAGCCCCAAGCAGAGACTGACGAGAATCACTTTCATTGAAATGGGTTGTCAGGCTTCCAAAAACTACGAGTTTCCTGAAATCTCAGGAAACATTTTTTCACCCAATCTTGATGATACTTGCAGGTAATGATCAGTACACCAATCCCACTTGGCTCACCAAAATTCGTTCTTCTCGGTTAAACCGTTCCTTTGCAGGAACCGTTTTCATGTTTAGGTTTCACTCTGTTTTCTCTTATATGGATACATGTACTTGGAACTCTAAATCAAACACGGTTTGTGCTACCTCTTTGAAACTCTTCACAATAATGTAGTTCCAAGTTCTATCGCTATGGTTTGTGTCCTATTGAAGTAGCCCCAAGCAGAGACTGACGAGAATCACTTTCATTGAAAGGGGTTGCCAAGCTTCCAAAAAACTACGAGTTTCCTGAAATCTCAGGAAACATTTTTTCACCCAATCTTTATGATACTTGCAGGTAATGATCAGTACACCAATACCACTTGGCTCACCAAATTTCGTTCTTTTCGGTTAAACCGTTCCTTTGCAGGAACCGCTTTCATGTTTAGGTTTCACTCTGTTTTCTCCTATATGGATATATGTAGTTGGAACTCTAAATCAAACACGGTTTGTGCTAGCTCTTTGAAACTTGGCACAATAATGTAGTTCCAAGTTCTATCACTATGGTTTTTGTCCTATTGAAGTAGCCTCAAGCAGAGACTGACGAGAATCACTTTCATTGAAAGGGGTTGAAAAGCTTCCAAAAAACTACTAGTTTCCTGATATCTCAGCAAACTTTTTTTCACCCTTATCTTGATGATACTGGCAGGTAATGATCAGTACACCAATCCCACTGGGCTCACCAAATTTCGTTCTTCTCGGTTAAACCGTTCCTTTGTAGAAACCGTTTTCATGTTTAGGTTTCACTCTGTTTTCTCTTATATGGATACATGTACTTGGAACTCTAAATCAAACTCGGTTTGTGCTAGCTTCTTGAAACTTACCACAATAATGTAGTTCCAAGTTCTATCGCTATGGTTTGTGTCCTATTGAAGTAGCCCCAAGCAGAGACTGACGAGAATCACTTTCATTGAAAGGGGTTGACAAGCTTCGAAAAAACTACGAGATTCCTGAAATCTCAGCAAACATTTTTTCACCCAATCTTGATGATATTTGCAGGTAATGATCAGTATACCAATCCCACTGGGCTCACCAAATTTCGTTCTACTCGGTTAAACCGTTCCTTTGCAGGAACCGTTTTCCTGTTTAGGTTTCACTCTGTTTTCTCCAATATGAATACATGTAGTTGGAACTCTAAATCAAACACGGTTTGTGCTAGCTCTTTGAAACTAGGCAAAATTATGTAGTTCCAAGTTCTATCGCTATGGTTTGTGTCCTATTGAAGTAGCCCCAAGCAGAGACTGACGAGAATCACTTTCATTGAAAGGGGTTGCCAAGCTTCCAAAAAACTACGAGTTTCCTGAAATCTCAGCAAACAGTTTTTCACCCAATCTTGATGATACTTGCAGGTAATGATCGGTACACCAATCCCACTTGGCTCACCAAATTTCGTTCTTCTCGGTTAAACCATTCCTTTGCAGGAACCGTTTTCATGTTTAGGTTTCACTCTGTTTTCTCCTATATGGATACATGTAGTTGGAACACTAAATCAAACACGGTTAGTGCTAGCTCTTTGAAACTTGCCACAATAATGTAGTTCCAAGTTCTATCGCTATGGTTTTTGTCCTATTGAAGTAGCCCCAAGCAGAGACTGACGAGAATCACTTTCATTGAAACGGGTTGCCAAGCTTCCAAAAAACTACGAGTTTCCTGAAATCTCAGCAAACATTTTTTCGCCCAATCTTGATGATACTTGCAGGTAATGATCAGTACACCAATCCCACTTGGCTCACCAAATTTCGTTCTTCTTGGTTAAACCGTTCCTTTGCAGGAACCGTTTTCATGTTTAGGTTTCACTCTGTTTTCTCCTATATGGATACATGTAGTTGGAACTCTAAATCAAACACGGTTTGTGCTAGCTCTTTGAAACTTGGCACAATAATGTAGTTCCAAGTTCTATCACTATGGTTTGTGTCCTATTGAAGTAGCCCCAAGCAGAGACTGACGAGAATCACTTTCATTGAAAGGGGTTGACAAGCTTCCAAAAACTACTAGTTTCCTGAAATCTCAGCAAACTTTTTTTCACCCAATCTTGATGATACTGGCAGGTAATGATCAGTACACCAATCCCACTGGGCTCACCAAATTTCGTTCTTCGCGGTTAAACCGTTCCTTTGTAGGAACCGTTTTCATGTTTAGGTTTCACTCTGTTTTCTCCTATATGGATACATGTAGTTGGAACTCTAAATCAAACACGGTTTGTGCTAGCTCTTTGAAACTTGGCACAACAATGTAGTTCCAAGTTTTATCGCTATGGTTTGTGTCCTATTGAAGTAGCCCCAAGCAGAGACTGACGAGAATCACTTTAATTTAAAGGGGTTGACAAGCTTCAAAAAAACTACGAGATTCCTGAAATCTCAGCAACCATTTTTTCACCCAATGTTGATGATACTTGCAGGTAATGATCAGTACACCAATCCCACTTGGTTCACCAAATTTCGTTCTTTTCGGTTAAACCGTTCCTTTGCAGGATCCGTTCTGATGTTTCGGTTTCACTCTGTTTTCTCCTGTATGGATACATGTAGATGGAACTCTAAATAAAACACGGTTTGTGCTAGCTCTTTGAAACTTGGCACAATAATATAGTTCCAAGTTCTATCGCTATGGTTTGTGTCCTATTGAAGTAGCCCCAAGCAGAGACTGACGAGAATCACTTTCATTGAAAGGGGTTGCCAAGGTTCCAAAAAACTACTAGTTTCCTGAAATCACAGGAAACATTTTTTCACCCAATCTTGATGATACTTGCAGGTAATGATCAGTACACCAATCCCACTTGGCTCACCAAATTTCGTTCTTCTCGGTTAAACCGTTCCTTTGCAGGAACCGTTTTCATGTTTAGGTTTCACTCTGTTTTCTCCTATATGGATTCATGTAGTTGGAACTCTAAATCAAACACGGTTTGTGCTAGCTCTATGAAACTTGGCACAATAATGTAGTTCCAAGTTCTATCGCTATGGTTTGTGTCCTATTGAAGTAGCCCCAAGCAGAGACTGACGAGAATCACTTTCATTGAAAGGGGTTGCCAAGCTTCCAAAAAACTACGAGTTTCCTGAAATCTCAGCAAACATTTTTTCACCCAATCTTGATGATACATGCAGGTAATGATCAGTACACCAATCCCACTGGGCTCACCAAATTTCGTTCTTCTCGGTTAAACCGTTCCTTTGCATGAAAGTTTTCCTGTTTAGGTTTCACTCTGTTTTCTCCTATATGGATACATGTAGTTGGAACTCTAAATCAAACTCGGTTTGTGCTAGCTTCTTGAAACTTGCACAATAATGTAGTTCCAAGTTCTATCGCTATGGTTTGTGTCCTATTGAAGTAGCCCCAAGCAGAGACTGACGAGAATCACTTTCATTGAAAGGGGTTGCCAAGCTTCCAAAAAACTACGAGTTTCCTGAAATCTCAGCAAACATTTTTTCACCCAATCTTGATGATACTTGCAGGTAATGATCAGTACACCATCCCACTGGGCTCACCAAATTTCGTTCTTCTCGGTTAAACCGTTCCTTTGCAGGAACCTTTTCCTGTTTAGGTTTCACTCTGTTTTCTCCTATATGGATACATGTAGTTGGAACTCTAAATCAAACTCGGTTTGTGCTAGCTTCTTGAAACTTGCACAATAATGTAGTTCCAAGTTCTATCGCTATGGTTTGTGTCCTATTGAAGTAGCCCCAAGCAGAGACTGACGAGAATCACTTTCATTGAAAGGGGTTGCCAAGCTACCAAAAAACTACGAGTTTCCTGAAATCTCAGCAAACCTTTTTTCACCCAATCCTGATGATACTTGCAGGTAATGATCAGTACACCAATCCCACTTGGCTCACCAAATTTCGTTCTTCTAGGTTAAACTGTTCCTTTGCAGGAACCATTTTCATGTTTAGGTTTCACTCTGTTTTCTCCTATATGGATACATGTAGTTGGAACTCTAAATCAATCTCGGTTTGTGCTAGCTCTTTGAAACTTGGCACAATAATGTAGTTCCAAGTTCTATCGCTATGGTTTGTGTCCTATTGAAGTAGCCCCAAGCAGAGACTGACGAGAATCACATTCATTGAAAGGGGTTGCCAAGCTTCCAAAAAACTACGAGTTTCCTGAAATCTCAGCAAATCTTTTTTCACCCAATTTGGTGATACTTGCAGGTAATGATCAGTACACCAATCCCACTTGGCTCACCAAAATTCGTTCTTCTCGGTTAAACCGTTCCTTTGCAGGAACCGTTTTCATGTTTAGGTTTCACACTGTTTTCTCTTATATGGATACATGTACTTGGAACTCTAAATCAAACACGGTTTGTGCTACCTCTTTGAAACTCGGCAGAATAATGTAGTTCCAAGTTCTATCGCTATGGTTTGTGTCCTATTGAAGTAGCCCCAAGCAGAGACTGACGAGAATCACTTTCATTGAAAGGGGTTGCCAAGCTTCCAAAAAACTACGAGTTTCCTGAAATCTCAGCAAACATTTTTTCACCCAATCTTGATGATACTTGCAGGTAATGATCAGTACACCAATCCCACTGGGCTCACCAAATTTCGTTCTTCTCGGTTAAACCGTTCCTTTGCATGAAAGTTTTCCTGTTTAGGTTTCACTCTGTTTTCTCCTATATGGATACATGTAGTTGGAACTCTAAATCAAACTCGGTTTGTGCTAGCTTCTTGAAACTTGCACAATAATGTAGTTCCAAGTTCTATCGCTATGGTTTGTGTCCTATTGAAGTAGCCCCAAGCAGAGACTGACGAGAATCACTTTCATTGAAAGGGGTTGCCAAGCTTCCAAAAAACTACGAGTTTCCTGAAATCTCAGCAAACATTTTTTCACCCAATCTTGATGATACTTGCAGGTAATGATCAGTACACCAATCCCACTGGGCTCACCAAATTTCGTTCTTCTCGGTTAAACCGTTCCTTTGCAGGAACCTTTTCCTGTTTAGGTTTCACTCTGTTTTCTCCTATATGGATACATGTAGTTGGAACTCTAAATCAAACTCGGTTTGTGCTAGCTTCTTGAAACTTGCACAATAATGTAGTTCCAAGTTCTATCGCTATGGTTTGTGTCCTATTGAAGTAGCCCCAAGCAGAGACTGACGAGAATCACTTTCATTGAAAGGGGTTGCCAAGCTACCAAAAAACTACGAGTTTCCTGAAATCTCAGCAAACCTTTTTTCACCCAATCCTGATGATACTTGCAGGTAATGATCAGTACACCAATCCCACTTGGCTCACCAAATTTCGTTCTTCTAGGTTAAACTGTTCCTTTGCAGGAACCATTTTCATGTTTAGGTTTCACTCTGTTTTCTCCTATATGGATACATGTAGTTGGAACTCTAAATCAATCTCGGTTTGTGCTAGCTCTTTGAAACTTGGCACAATAATGTAGTTCCAAGTTCTATCGCTATGGTTTGTGTCCTATTGAAGTAGCCCCAAGCAGAGACTGACGAGAATCACATTCATTGAAAGGGTTGCCAAGCTTCCAAAAAACTACGAGTTTCCTGAAATCTCAGCAAATCTTTTTTCACCCAATTTGGTGATACTTGCAGGTAATGATCAGTACACCAATCCCACTTGGCTCACCAAAATTCGTTCTTCTCGGTTAAACCGTTCCTTTGCAGGAACCGTTTTCATGTTTAGGTTTCACACTGTTTTCTCTTATATGGATACATGTACTTGGAACTCTAAATCAAACACGGTTTGTGCTACCTCTTTGAAACTCGGCAGAATAATGTAGTTCCAAGTTCTATCGCTATGGTTTGTGTCCTATTGAAGTAGCCCCAAGCAGAGACTGACGAGAATCACTTTCATTGAAAGGGGTTGCCAAGCTTCCAAAAAACTACGAGTTTCCTGAAATCTCAGCAAACATTTTTTCACCCAATCTTGATGATACTTGCAGGTAATGATCAGTACACCAATCCCACTGGGCTCACCAAATTTCGTTCTTCTCGGTTAAACCGTTCCTTTGCAGGAACCGTTTTCATGTTTAGGTTTCACTCTGTTTTCTGCTATATGGATACATGTAGTTGGAACTCTAAATCAAACACGGTTTGTGCTAGTTCTTTGAAACTTGGCACAATAATGTAGTTCCAAGTTCTATCGCTATGGTTTTTGTCCTATTGAAGTAGCCCCAAGCAGAGACTGACGAGAATCACTTTCATTGAAAGGGGTTGCCAAGCTTCCAAAAAACTACGAGTTTCCTGAAATCTCAGCAAACATTTTTTCACCCAATCTTGATGATACTTGCAGGTAATGATCAGTACACCAATCCCACTGGGCTCACCAAATTTCGTTCTTCTCGGTTAAACCGTTCCTTTGCAGGAACCTTTTCCTGTTTAGGTTTCACTCTGTTTTCTCCTATATGGATACATGTAGTTGGAACTCTAAATCAAACTCGGTTTGTGCTAGCTTCTTGAAACTTGCACAATAATGTAGTTCCAAGTTCTATCGCTATGGTTTGTGTCCTATTAAAGTAGCCCCAAGCAGAGACTGACGAGAATCACTTTCATTGAAAGGGGTTGCCAAGCTACCAAAAAACTACGAGTTTCCTGAAATCTCAGCAAACCTTTTTTCACCCAATCCTGATGATACTTGCAGGTAATGATCAGTACACCAATCCCACTTTGCTCACCAAATTTCGTTCTTCTAGGTTAAACTGTTCCTTTGCAGGAACCATTTTCATGTTTAGGTTTCACTCTGTTTTCTCCTATATGGATACATGTAGTTGGAACTCTAAATCAATCTCGGTTTGTGCTAGCTCTTTGAAACTTGGCACAATAATGTAGTTCCAAGTTCTATCGCTATGGTTTGTGTCCTATTGAAGTAGCCCCAAGCAGAGACTGACGAGAATCACATTCATTGAAAGGGGTTGCCAAGCTTCCAAAAAACTACGAGTTTCCTGAAATCTCAGCAAATCTTTTTTCACCCAATTTGGTGATACGTGCAGGTAATGATCAGTACACCAATCCCACTTGGCTCACCAAAATTCGTTCTTCTCGGTTAAACCGTTCCTTTGCAGGAACCGTTTTCATGTTTAGGTTTCACACTGTTTTCTCTTATATGGATACATGTACTTGGAACTCTAAATCAAACACGGTTTGTGCTACCTCTTTGAAACTCGGCAGAATAATGTAGTTCCAAGTTCTATCGCTATGGTTTGTGTCCTATTGAAGTAGCCCCAAGCAGAGACTGACGAGAATCACTTTCATTGAAAGGGGTTGCCAAGCTTCCAAAAAACTACGAGTTTCCTGAAATCTCAGCAAACATTTTTTCACCCAATCTTGATGATACTTGCAGGTAATGATCAGTACACCAATCCCACTGGGCTCACCAAATTTCGTTCTTCTCGGTTAAACCGTTCCTTTGCAGGAACCGTTTTCATGTTTAGGTTTCACTCTGTTTTCTGCTATATGGATACATGTAGTTGGAACTCTAAATCAAACTCGGTTTGTGCTAGCTTCTTGAAACTTGCACAATAATGTAGTTCCAAGTTATATCGCTATGGTTTGTGTCCTATTGAAGTAGCCCCAAGCAGAGACTGACGAGAATCACTTTCATTGAAAGGGTTTGCCAAGCTTCCAAAAAACTACGAGTTTCCTGAAATCTCAGCAAACATTTTTTCACCCAATCTTGATGATACTTGCAGGTAATGATCAGTACACCAATCCCAGTTGGCTCACCAAATTTCGTTTTTTCCGTTAAACCGTTCCTTTGCAGAAACCGTTTTCATGTTTAGGTTTCACTCTGTTTTCTCCTATATGGATACATGTAGTTGGAACTCTAAATCAAACACGGTTTGTGCTAGCTCTTTGAAACTTGGCACAATAATGTAGTTCCAAGTTCTATCGCTATGGTTTCTGTCCTATTGAATTAGCTCCAAGCAGAGACTGACGAGAATCACTTTCATTGAAAGGGGTTGCCAAGCTTCCAAAAAACTACGAGTTTCCTGAAATCTCAGCAAACCATTTTTCACCCAATCTTGATGATACTTGCAGGTAATGATCAGTACACCAATCCCACTTGGCTCAACAAATTTCGTTCTTCTACGTTAAATGTTCCTTTGCAGGAACTATTTTCATGTTTAGGTTTCACTCTGTTTTCTCCTATATGGATACATGTAGTTGGAAATCTAAATCAAACTCGGTTTGTGCTAGCTCTTTGAAACTTGGCACAATAATGTAGTTCCAAGTTCTATCGCTATGGTTTGTGTCCTATTGAAGTAGCCCCAAGCAGAGACTGACGAGAATCACATTCATTGAAAGGGGTTGCCAAGCTTCCAAAAAACTACGAGTTTCCTGAAATCTCAGCAAACCTTTTTTCACCCAATTTGATGATACTTGCAGGTAATGATCAGTACACCAATCCCACTTGGCTCACCAAAATTCGTTCTTCTCGGTTAAACCGTTCCTTTGCAGGAACCGTTTTCATGTTTAGGTTTCACTCTAGTTTCTCTTTTATGGATACATGTACTTGGAACTCTAAATCAAACACGGTTTGTGCTACCTCTTTGAAACTCGGCACAATAATGTAGTTCCAAGTTCTATCGCTATGGTTTGTGTCCTATTGAAGTAGCCCCAAGCAGAGACTGACGAGAATCACTTTCATTGAAAGGGGTTGCCAAGCTTCCAAAAAACTACGAGTTTCCTGAAATCTCAGCAAACATTTTTTCACCCAATCTTCATGATACTTGCAGGTAATGATCAGTACACCAATCCCACTTGGCTCACCAAATTTCGTTCTTCTCGGTTAAACCGTTCCTTTGCAGGAAACGTTTTCATGTTTAGGTTTCACTCTGTTTTCTCCTATATGGATACATGTAGTTGGAACTCTAAAACAAACACGGTTTGTGCTAGCTCTTTGAAACTTGGCACAATAATGTAGTTCCAAGTTCTATCATTATGGTTTGTGTCCTATTGAAGTAGCCCCAAGCAGAGACTGACGAGAATCACTTTCATTGAAAGGGGTTGACAAGCTTCCAAAAAACTACTAGTTTCCTTAAATCTCAGCAAACTTTTTTTCACCCAAACTTGATGATACTGGCAGGTAATGATCAGTACACCAATCCCACTGGGCTCAACAAATTTCGTTCTTCGCGGTTAAACCGTTCCTTTGTAGGAACCGTTTTCATGTTTAGGTTTCACTCTGTTTTCTCCTATATTAATACATGTAGTTGGAACTCTAAATCAAACACGGTTTGTGCTAGCTCTTTGAAACTTGGCACAATAATGTAGTTCCAAGTTCTATCGCTATGGTTTGTGTCCTATTGAAGTAGCTCCAAGCAGAGACTGACGAGAATCACTTTAATTGAAAGGGGTTGACAAGCTTCAAAAAAACTACAAGATTCCTGAAATCTCAGCAACCATTTTTTCACCCAATCTTGATGATACTTGCAGGTAATGATCAGTACACCATTCCCACTTGGTTCACCAAATTTCGTTCTTTTCGGTTAAACCGTTCCTTTGCAGGAACCGTTCTCATGTTTAGGTTTCACTCTGTTTTCTCCTGTATGGATACATATAGTTGGAACTCTAAGTAAAACACGGTTTGTGCTAGCTCTTTGAAACTTGGCACAATAATATAGTTCCAAGTTCTATCGCTATGGTTTGTGTCCTATTGAAGTAGCCCCAAGCAGAGACTGACGAGAATCACTTTCATTGAAACCGGTTGCCAAGGTTCCAAAAAACTACTAGTTTCCTGAAATCCCAGGAAACATTTTTTCACCCAACCTTGATGATACTTGCAGGTAATGATCAGTACACCAATCCCACTTGGCTCACCAAAATTCGTTCTTCTCGGTTAAACCGTTCCTTTGCAGGAACCGTTTTCATGTTTAGGTTTCACTCTGTTTTCTCTTATATGGATACATGTACTTGGAACTCTAAATCAAACACGGTTTGTGCTACCTCTTTGAAACTCGGCACAATAATGTAGTTCCAAGTCTATCGCTATGGTTTTTGTCCTATTGAAGTAGCCCCAAGTAGAGACTGACGAGAATCACTTTCATTGAAAGGGGTTGCCAAGCTTCCAAAAAACTACGAGTTTCCTGAAATCTCAGCAAACATTTTTTCACCCAATCTTGATGATACTTGCAGGTAATGATCAGTACACCAATCCCACTTGGCTCACCAAAATTCGTTCTTCTCGGTTAAACCGTTCCTTTGCAGGAACCTTTTCATATTTAGGTTTCACTCTGTTTTCTCTTATATGGATACATGTACTTGGAACTCTAAATCAAACTCGGTTTGTGCTAGCTTCTTGAAACTTACCACAATAATGTAGTTCCAAGTTCTATCGCTATGGTTTGTGTCCTATTGAAGTAGCCCCAAGCAGAGACTGACGAGAATCACTTTCATTGAAAGGGGTTGCCAAGCTTCCAAAAAACTACGAGTTTCCTGAAATCTCAGCAAACATTTTTTCACCCAATCTTGATGATACTTGCAGGTAATGATCAGTACACCAATCCCACTGGGCTCACCAAATTTCGTTCTTCTCGGTTAAACCGTTCCTTTGCAGGAACCTTTTCCTGTTTAGGTTTCACTCTGTTTTCTCCTATATGGATACATGTAGTTGGAACTCTAAATCAAACTCGGTTTGTGCTAGCTTCTTGAAACTTGCACAATAATGTAGTTCCAAGTTCTATCGCTATGGTTTTTGTCCTATTGAAGTAGCCCCAAGCAGAGACTGACGAGAATCACTTTCATTGAAAGGGGTTGCCAAGCTTCCAAAAAACTACGAGTTTCCTGAAATCTCAGCAAACATTTTTTCACCCAATCTTGATGATACTTGCAGGTAATGATCAGTACACCAATCCCACTTGGCTCACCAAAATTTGTTCTTCTCGGTTAAACCGTTCCTTTGCAGGAACCGTTTTCATGTTTAGATTTCACTCTGTTTTCTCCTATATATATACATGTAGTTGGAACTCTAAATCAAACACGGTTTGTGCTAGCTCTTTGAAACTTGGCACAATAATGTAGTTCCAAGTTCTATCGCTATGGTTTGTGTCCTATTGAAGTAGCCCCAAGCAGAGACTGACGAGAATCACTTTCATTGAAAGGGGTTGACAAGCTTCCAAAAAACTACTAGTTTCCTGAAATCTCAGCAAACTTTTTTTCACCCAAACTTGATGATACTGGCAGGTAATGATCAGTACACCAATCCCACTGGGCTCACCAAATTTCGTTCTTCGCGGTTAAACCGTTCCTTTGCAGGAACCGTTTTCATGTTTAGGTTTCACTCTGTTTTCTCCTATATTAATACATGTAGTTGGAACTCTAAATCAAACACGGTTTGTGCTAGCTCTTTGAAGCTTGGCACAATAATGTAGTTCCAAGTTTTATCGCTATGGTTTGTGTCCTATTGAAGTAGCCCCAAGCAGAGACTGACGAGAATCACTTTAATTGAAAGGGGTTGACAAGCTTCGAAAAAACTACGAGATTCCTGAAATCTCAGCAACCATTTTTTCACCCAATCTTGATGATACTTGCAGATAATGATCAGTACACCAATCCCACTTGGCTCACCAAAATTCGTTCTTCTCGGTTAAACCGTTCCTTTGCAGGAACCGTTTTCATGTTTAGGTTTCACACTGTTTTCTCTTATATGGATACATGTACTTGGAACTCTAAATCAAACACGGTTTGTGCTACCTCTTTGAAACTCGGCACAATAATGTAGTTCCAAGTTCTATCGCTATGGTTTGTGTCCTATTGAAGTAGCCCCAAGCAGAGACTGACGAGAATCACTTTCATTGAAAGGGGTTGCCAAGCTTCCAAAAAACTACGAGTTTCCTGAAATCTCAGCAAATATTTTTTCACCCAATCTTGATGAGACTTGCAGGTAATGATCAGTACACCAATCCCACTTGGCTCACCAAATTTTGTTCTTTTCGGTTAAACCGTTCATTTGCAGGAACCGTATTCATGTTTAGGTATCACTCTGTTTTCTCCTATATAGATACATGGAGTTGGAACTCTAAATCAAACACGGTTTGTGCTAGCTCTTTGAAACTTGGCACAATAATGTAGTTCCAAGTTCTATCGCTATGGTTTGTGTCCTATTGATGTAGCCCCAAGCAGAGACTGACGAGAATCACTTTCATTGAAAGGGGTTGCCAAGCTTCAAAAATCTACGAGTTTCCTGAAATCTCAGCAAACATTTTTTCACCCAATCTTGATGAGACTTGCAGGTAATGATCAGTACACCCATCCCACTTGGCTCACCAAATTTCGTCCTTCTCGGTTAAACCGTTCCTTGGCAGGAACCGTTTTCAATGTTTAGGTTTCACTCTGTTTCTCCTATATGGATTCATGTAGTTGGAACTCTAAATCAAACACGGTTTGTGCTAGCTCTATGAAACTTGGCACAATAATGTAGTTCCAAGTTGTATCGCTATGGTTTGTGTCCTATTGAAGTAGCCCCAGCAGGGACTGACGAGAATCACTTTCATTGAAAGGGGTTGCCAAGCTTCAAAAATCTACGAGTTTCCTGAAATCTCAGCAAACATTTTTTCACCCAATCTTGATGAGACTTGCAGGTAATGATCAGTACACCATCCCACTTGGCTCACCAAATTTCGTCCTTCTCGGTTAAACCGTTCCTTGGCAGGAACCGTTTTCATGTTTAGGTTTCACTCTGTTTTCTCCTATATGGATTCATGTAGTTGGAACTCTAAATCAAACACGGTTTGTGCTAGCTCTTTGAATCTTGGCACAATAATGTAGTTCCAAGTTCTATCGCTATGGTTTGTGTCCTATTGAAGTAGCCCCAAGCAGACACTGACGAGAATCACTTTCATTGAAAGGGGTTGCCAAGCTTCCAAAAAACTAAGAGTTTCCTGAAATCTCAGCAAACATTTTTTCACCAATCTTGATGAGACTTGCAGGTAATGATCAGTACACCAATCCCACTTGGCTCACCAAATTTCGTTCTTTTCGGTTAAACCGTTCCTTTGCAGGAACCGTTTTCATGTTTAGGTTTCACTCTGTTTTCTGCTATATGGATACATGTAGTTGAACTCTAAATCAAACACGGTTTGTGCTAACTCTTTGAAACTTACCACAATAATGTAGTTCCAAGTTCTATCGCTATGGTTTGTGTCCTATTGAAGTAGCCCCAAGCAGAGACTGACGAGAATCACTTTCATTGAAAGGGGTTCACAAGCTTCCAAAATTCTACGAGTTTCCTGAAATCTCAGCAAACATTTTTTCACCAAATCTTGATGATACATGCAGGTAATGATCAGTACACCAATCCCACTTGGCTCACCAAATTTCGTTCTTTTCGGTTAAACCGTTCCTTTGCAGGAACTGTTTTCATGTTTAGGTTTCACTCTGTTTTCTCTTATATGGATATATGTAGTTGGAACTCTAAATCAAACACGGTTTGTGCTAGCTCTTTGAAACTTGGCACAATAATGTAGTTCCAAGTTCTATCGCTATGGTTTTTGTCCTATTGAAGTAGCCGCAAGCAGATACTGACGAGAATCACTTTCATTGAAAGGGGTTGCCAAGCTTCCAAAAAACTACGAGTTTCCTGAAATCTCAGCAAACCTTTTTTCACCCAATTTGATGATACTTGCAGGTAATGATCAGTACACCAATCCCACTTGTCTCACCAAAATTCGTTCTTCTCGGTTAAACCGTTCATTTGCAGGAACCGTATTCATGTTTAGGTTTCACTCTGTTTTCTCCTATATGGATACATGTAGTTGGAACTCTAAATCAAACACGGTTTGTGCTAGCTCTTTGAAACTTGGCACAATAATGTAGTTCCAAGTTCTATCGCTATGGTTTGTGTCCTATTGATGTAGCCCCAAGCAGACACTGACGAGAATCACTTTCATTGAAAGGGGTTGCCAAGCTTCAAAAATCTACGTGTTTCCTGAAATCTCAGCAAACATTTTTTCACCCAATCTTGATGAGACTTGCAGGTAATGATCAGTACACCAATCCCACTTGGCTCACCAAATTTCGTCCTTCTCGGTTAAACCGTTCCTTGGCAGGAACTGTTTTCATGTTTAGGTTTCACTCTGTTTTCTCCTATATGGATTCATGTAGTTGGAACTCTAAATCAAACACGGTTTGTGCTGGCTCTTTGAAACTTGGCACAATAATGTAGTTCCAAGTTCTATCGCTATGGTTTGTGTCCTATTGAAGTAGCCCCAAGCAGAGACTGACGAGAATCACTTTCATTGAAAGGGGTTGCCAAGCTTCAAAAATCTACGAGTTTCCTGAAATCTCAGCAAACATTTTTTCACCCAATCTTGATGAGACTTGCAGGTAATGATCAGTACACCAATCCCACTTGGCTCACCAAATTTCGTCCTTCTCGGTTAAACCGTTCCTTGGCAGGAACCGTTTTCATGTTTAGGTTTCACTCTGTTTTCTCCTATATGGATTCATGTAGTTGGAACTCTAAATCAAACACGGTTTGTGCTAGCTCTTTGAATCTTGGCACAATAATGTAGTTCCAAGTTGTATCGCTATGGTTTGTGTCCTATTGAAGTAGCCCCAAGCAGAGACTGAGGAGAATCACTTTCATTGAAAGGGGTTGCCAAGCTTCCAAAAAAACTACGAGTTTCCTGAAATCTCAGCAAACATTTTTTCACCCAATCTTGATGAGACTTGCAGGTAATGATCAGTACACCAATCCCACTTGGCTCACCAAATTTCGTTCTTTTCGGTTAAACCGTTCCTTTGCAGGAACCGTTTTCATGTTTAGGTTTCACTCTGTTTTCTGCTATATGGATACATGTAGTTGGAACTCTAAATCAAACACGGTTTGTGCTAACTCTTTGAAACTTACCACAATAATGTAGTTCCAAGTTCTATCGCTATGGTTTGTGTCCTATTGAAGTAGCCCCAAGCAGAGACTGACGAGAATCACTTTCATTGAAAGGGGTTCACAAGCTTCCAAAATTCTACGAGTTTCCTGAAATCTCAGCAAACATTTTTTCACCAAATCTTGATGATACATGCAGGTAATGATCAGTACACCAATCCCACTTGGCTCACCAAATTTCGTTCTTTTCGGTTAAACCGTTCCTTTGCAGGAACTGTTTTCATGTTTAGGTTTCACTCTGTTTTCTCTTATATGGATATATGTAGTTGGAACTCTAAATCAAACACGGTTTGTGCTAGCTCTTTGAAACTTGGCACAATAATGTAGTTCCAAGTTCTATCGCTATGGTTTTTGTCCTATTGAAGTAGCCGCAAGCAGATACTGACGAGAATCACTTTCATTGAAAGGGGTTGCCAAGCTTCCAAAAAACTACGAGTTTCCTGAAATCTCAGCAAACCTTTTTTCACCCAATTTGATGATACTTGCAGGTAATGATCAGTACACCAATCCCACTTGGCTCACCAAAATTCGTTCTTCTCGGTTAAACCGTTCATTTGCAGGAACCGTATTCATGTTTAGGTTTCACTCTGTTTTCTCCTATATGGATACATGTAGTTGGAACTCTAAATCAAACACGGTTTGTGCTAGCTCTTTGAAACTTGGCACAATAATGTAGTTCCAAGTTCTATCGCTATGGTTTGTGTCCTATTGATGTAGCCCCAAGCAGACACTGACGAGAATCACTTTCATTGAAAGGGGTTGCCAAGCTTCAAAAATCTACGAGTTTCCTGAAATCTCAGCAAACATTTTTTCACCCAATCTTGATGAGACTTGCAGGTAATGATCAGTACACCAATCCCACTTGGCTCACCAAATTTCGTCCTTCTCGGTTAAACCGTTCCTTGGCAGGAACCGTTTTCATGTTTAGGTTTCACTCTGTTTTCTCCTATATGGATTCATGTAGTTGGAACTCTAAATCAAACACGGTTTGTGCTAGCTCTATGAAACTTGGCACAATAATGTAGTTCCAAGTTGTATCGCTATGGTTTGTGTCCTATTGAAGTAGCCCCAAGCAGAGACTGACGAGAATCACTTTCATTGAAAGGGGTTGCCAAGCTTCCAAAAAACTACGAGCTTCCTGAAATCTCAGCAAACATTTTTTCACCCAATCTTGATGAGACTTGCAGGTAATGATCAGTACACCAATCCCACTTGGCTCACCAAATTTCGTTCTTTTCGGTTAAACCGTTCCTTGGCAGGAACCGTTTTCATGTTTAGGTTTCACTCTGTTTTCTCCTATATGGATTCATGTAGTTGGAACTCTAAATCAAACACGGTTTGTGCTAGCTCTTTGAATCTTGGCACAATAATGTAGTTCCAACTTGTATCGCTATGGTTTGTGTCCTATTGAAGTAGCTCCAAGCAGAGACTGAGGAGAATCACTTTCATTGAAAGGGGTTGCCAAGCTTCCAAAAAAACTACGAGTTTCCTGAAATCTCAGCAAACATTTTTTCACCCAATCTTGATGAGACTTGCAGGTAATGATCAGTACACCAATCTCACTTGGCTCACCAAATTTCGTTCTTTTCGGTTAAACCGTTCCTTTGCAGGAACCGTTTTCATGTTTAGGTTTCACTCTGTTTTCTGCTATATGGATACATGTAGTTGGAACTCTAAATCAAACACGGTTTGTGCTAACTCTTTGAAACTTACCACAATAATGTAGTTCCAAGTTCTATCGCTATGGTTTGTGTCCTATTGAAGTAGCCCCAAGCAGAGACTGACGAGAATCACTTTCATTGAAAGGGGTTCACAAGCTTCCAAAATTCTACGAGTTTCCTGAAATCTCAGCAAACATTTTTTCACCAAATCTTGATGATACATGCAGGTAATGATCAGTACACCAATCCCACTTGGCTCACCAAATTTCGTTCTTTTCGGTTAAACCGTTCCTTTGCAGGAACTGTTTTCATGTTTAGGTTTCACTCTGTTTTCTCTTATATGGATATATGTAGTTGGAACTCTAAATCAAACACGGTTTGTGCTAGCTCTTTGAAACTTGGCACAATAATGTAGTTCCAAGTTCTATCGCTATGGTTTTTGTCCTATTGAAGTAGCCACAAGCAGATACTGACGAGAATCACTTTCATTGAAAGGGGTTGCCAAGCTTCCAAAAAACTACGAGTTTCCTGAAATCTCAGCAAACCTTTTTTCACCCAATTTGATGATACTTGCAGGTAATGATCAGTACACCAATCCCACTTGGCTCACCAAAATTCGTTCTTCTCGGTTAAACCGTTCATTTGCAGGAACCGTATTCATGTTTAGGTTTCACTCTGTTTTCTCCTATATGGATACATGTAGTTGGAACTCTAAATCAAACACGGTTTGTGCTAGCTCTTTGAAACTTGGCACAATAATGTAGTTCCAAGTTCTATCGCTATGGTTTGTGTCCTATTGATGTAGCCCCAAGCAGACACTGACGAGAATCACTTTCATTGAAAGGGGTTGCCAAGCTTCAAAAATCTACGAGTTTCCTGAAATCTCAGCAAACATTTTTTCACCCAATCTTGATGAGACTTGCAGGTAATGATCAGTACACCAATCCCACTTGGCTCACCAAATTTCGTCCTTCTCGGTTAAACCGTTCCTTGGCAGGAACCGTTTTCATGTTTAGGTTTCACTCTGTTTTCTCCTATATGGATTCATGTAGTTGGAACTCTAAATCAAACACGGTTTGTGCTAGCTCTATGAAACTTGGCACAATAATGTAGTTCCAAGTTGTATCGCTATGGTTTGTGTCCTATTGAAGTAGCCCCAAGCAGAGACTGACGAGAATCACTTTCATTGAAAGGGGTTGCCAAGCTTCCAAAAAACTACGAGCTTCCTGAAATCTCAGCAAACATTTTTTCACCCAATCTTGATGAGACTTGCAGGTAATGATCAGTACACCAATCCCACTTGGCTCACCAAATTTCGTTCTTTTCGGTTAAACCGTTCCTTTGCAGGAACCGTTTTCATGTTTAGGTTTCAATCTGTTTTCTCCTATATGGATACATGTAGTTGGAACTCTAAATCAAACACGGTTTGTGCTGGCTCTTTGAAACTTGGCACAATAATGTAGTTCCAAGTTCTATCGCTATGGTTTGTGTCCTATTGAAGTAGACCCAAGCAGAGACTGACGAGAATCACTTTCATTGAAAGGGGTTGCCAAGCTTCCAAAAAACTACGAGTTTCCTGAAATCTCAGCAAACATTTTTTCACCCAATCTTGATGATACTTGCAGGTAATGATCAGTACACCAATCCCACTGGGCTCACCAAATTTCATTCTTCTCGGTTAAACCGTTCCTTTGCAGGAACCATTTTCATGTTTAGGTTTCACTCTGTTTTCTGCTATATGGATACATGTAGTTGGAACTCTAAATCAAACTCGGTTTGTGCTAGCTCTTTGAAACTTGGCACAATAATGTAGTTCCAAGTTCTATCGCTATGGTTTTTGTCCTATTGAAGTAGCCCCAAGCATATACTGACGAGAATCACTTTCATTGAAAGGGGTTGCCAAGCTTCCAAAAAACTACGAGTTTCCTGAAATCTCAGCAAACATTTTTTCACCCAATCTTGATGATACTTGCAGGTAATGATCAGTACACCAATCCCACTGGGATCACCAAATTTCGTTCTTCTCGGTTGAACCGTTCCTTTGCAGGAACCTTTTCCTGTTTAGGTTTCACTCTGTTTTCTCCTATATGGATACATGTAGTTGGAACTCTAAATCAAACTCGGTTTGTGCTAGCTTCTTGAAACTAGCACAATAATGTAGTTCAAAGTTCTATGGCTATGGTTTGTGTCCTATTGAAGTAGCTCCAAGCAGAGACTGACGAGAATCACTTTCATTGAAAGGGGTTGACAAGCTTCCAAAAAACTACGAGTTTCCTGAAATCTCAGCAAACATTTTTTCACCCAATCTTGATGAGTCTTGCAGGTAATGATCAGTACACCAATCCCACTTGGCTCACCAAATTTCGTTCTTCTAGGTTAAACTGTTCCTTTGCAGGAACCATTTTCATGTTTAGGTTTCACTCTGTTTTCTCCTATATGGATACATGTAGTTGGAACTCTAAATCAAACTCGGTTTGTGCTAGCTCTTTGAAACTTGGCACAATAATGTAGTTCCAAGTTCTATCGCTATGGGTTTGTGTCCTATTGAAGTAGCCCCAAGCAGAGACTGACGAGAATCACATTCATTGAAAGGGGTTGCCAAGCTTCCAAAAAACTACGAGTTTCCTGAAATCTCAGCAAAACTTTTTTCACCCAATTTGATTGATACTTGCAGGTAATGATCAGTACACCAATCCCACTTGGCTCACCAAAATTCGTTCTTCTCGGTTAACACGTTCCTTTGCAGGAACCGTTTTCATGTTTAGGTTTCACTCTGTTTTCTCTTATATGGATACATGTACTTGGAACTCTAAATCAAACACGGTTTGTGCTACCTCTTTGAAACTCGGCACAATTATGTAGTTCCAAGTTCTATCGCTATATTTTGTGTCCTATTGAAGTAGCCCCAAGCAGAGACTGACGAGAATCACTTTCATTGAAAGGGGTTGCCAAGCTTCCAAAAAACTACGAGTTTCCTGAAATCTCAGCAAACATTTTTTCACCCAATCTTGATGAGACTTGCAGGTAATGATAGTACACCAATCCCACTTGGCTCACCAAATTTCGTTCCTTTCGGTTATACCGTTCCTTTGCAGGAACCGTTTTCATGTTTAGGTTTCACTCTGTTTTCTCCTATATGGATACATGTAGTTGGAAACTCTAAATCAAACACGGTTTGGGCTACCTCTTTGAAACTTGGCACAATAATGTAGTTCCAAGTTCTATCGCTATGGTTTGTGTCCTATTGATGTAGCCCCAAGCAGAGACTGACGAGAATCACTTTCATTGAAAGGGGTTGCCAAGCTTCAAAAATCTACGAGTTTCCTGAAATCTCAGCAAACATTTTTTCACCCAATCTTGATGAGACTTGCAGGTAATGATCAGTACACCAATCCCACTTGGCTCACCAAATTTCGTCCTTCTTGGTTAAACCGTTCCTTGGCACTAACCGTTTTCATGTTTAGGTTTCACTCTGTTTTCTCCTATATGGATTCATGTAGTTGGAACTCTAAATCAAACACGGTTTGTGCTAGCTCTATGAAACTTGGCACAATAATGTAGTTCCAAGTTCTATCGCTATGGTTTGTGTCCTATTGAAGTAGCCCCAAGCAGAGACTGACGAGAATCACTTTCATTTGAGAGGGGTTGCCAAGCTTCCAAAAAACTACGAGTTTCCTGAAATCTCAGCAAACATTTTTTCACCCAATCTTGATGAGACTTGCAGGTAATGATCAGTACACCAATCCCACTTGGCTCACCAAATTTCGTTCTTCTCGGTTAAACCGTTCCTTTGCAGAAACCGTTTTCCTGTTTAGGTTTCACTCTGTTTTCTCCTATATGGATACATGTAGTTGGAACTCTAAATCAAACACGGTTTGTGCTAGCTCTTTGAAACTTGCACAATAATGTAGTTCCAAGTTCTATCGCTATGGTTTGTGTCCTATTGATGTAGCCCCAAGCAGAGACTGACGAGAATCACTTTCATTGAAAGGGGTTGCCAAGCTTCAAAAATCTACGAGTTCCTGAAATCTCAGCAAACATTTTTTCACCCAATCTTGATGAGACTTGCAGGTAATGATCAGTACACCAATCCCACTTGGCTCACCAAATTTCGTCCTTCTTGGTTAAACCGTTCCTTGGCAGGAACCGTTTTCATGTTTAGGTTTCACTCTGTTTTCTCCTATATGGATTCATGTAGTTGGAACTCTAAATCAAACACGGTTTGTGCTAGCTCTATGAAACTTGGCACAATAATGTAGTTCCAAGTTCTATCGCTATGGTTTGTGTCCTATTGAAGTAGCCCCAAGCAGAGACTGACGAGAATCACTTTCATTGAAAGGGGTTGCCAAGCTTCCAAAAAAACTACGAGTTTCCTGAAATCTCAGCAAACATTTTTTCACCCAATCTTGATGAGACTTGCAGGTAATGATCAGTACACCAATCCCACTTGGCTCACCAAATTTCGTTTTTTTCGGTTAAACCGTTCCTTTGCAGGAACCGTTTTCATGTTTAGGTTTCACTCTGTTTTCTCCTATATGGATACATGTTGTTGGAACTCTAAATCAAACACGGTTTGGGCTACCTCTTTGAAACTTGGCACAATAATGTAGTTCCAAGTTCTATCGCTATGGTTTGTGTCCTATTGAAGTAGACCCAAGCAGAGACTGACGAGAATCACTTTCATTGAAAGGGGTTGCCAAGCTTCCAAAAAACTACGAGTTTCCTGAAATCTCAGCAAACCTTTTTTCACCCAATCTTGATGATACTTGCAGGTAATGATCAGTACACCAATCCCACTTGGCTCACCAAATTCGTTCTTTTCGGTTAAACCGTTCATTTGCAGGAACCGTATTCATGTTTAGGTTTCACTCTGTTTTCTCCTATATGGATACATGTAGTTGGAACTCTAAATCAAACACGGTTTGTGCTAGCTCTTTGAAACTTGGCACAATAATGTAGTTCCAAGTTCTATCGCTATGGTTTGTGTCCTATTGATGTAGCCCCAAGCAGAGACTGACGAGAATCACTTTCATTGAAAGGGGTTGCCAAGCTTCAAAAATCTACGAGTTTCCTGAAATCTCAGCAAACATTTTTTCACCCAATCTTGATGAGACTTGCAGGTAATGATCAGTACACCAATCCCACTTGGCTCACCAAATTTCGTCCTTCTCGGTTAAACCGTTCCTTGGCAGGAACCGTTTTCATGTTTAGGTTTCACTCTGTTTTCTCCTATATGGATTCATGTAGTTGGAACTCTAAATCAAACACGGTTTGTGCTAGCTCTATGAAAACTTGGCACAATAATGTAGTTCCAAGTTGAATCGCTATGGTTTGTGTCCTATTGAAGTAGCCCCAAGCAGAGACTGACGAGAATCACTTTCATTGAAAGGGGTTGCCAAGCTTCCAAAAAACTACGAGTTTCCTGAAATCTCAGCAAACATTTTTTAAACCAATCTTGATGAGACTTGCATGTAATGATCAGTACACCAATCCCACTTGGCTCACCAAATTTCGTTCTTTTCGGTTAAACCGTTCCTTTGCAGGAACCGTTTTCATGTTTTAGGTTTCACTCTGTTTTCTCTTATATGGATATATGTAGTTGGAACTCTAAATCAAACACGGTTTGTGCTAGCTCTTTGAAACTTGGCACAATAATGTAGTTCCAAGTTCTATCGCTATGGTTTTTGTTGTATTGAAGTAGCCCCAAGCATATACTGACGAGAATCACTTTCATTGAAAGGGGTTGCCAAGCTTCCAAAAAACTACGAGTTTCCTGAAATCTCAGCAAACATTTTTTCACCCAATCTTGATGATACTTGCAGGTAATGATCAGTACACCAATCCCACTGGGCTCACCAAATTTCGTTCTTCTAGGTTAAACCGTTCCTTTGCAGGAACCTTTTCCTGTTTAGGTTTCACTCTGTTTTCTCCTATATGGATACATGTAGTTGGAACTCTAAATCAAACTCGGTTTGTGCTAGCTTCTTGAAACTTGCACAATAATGTAGTTCCAAGTTCTATCGCTATGGTTTGTGTCCTATTGAAGTAGCTCCAAGCAGAGACTGACGAGAATCACTTTCATTGAAAGGGGTTGCCAAGCTTCCAAAAAACTAGGAGTTTCCTGAAATCTCAGCAAACCTTTTTTCACCCAATCTTGATGATACTTGCAGGTAATGATCAGAACACCAATCCCACTTGGCTCAAAAAATTTCATTCTTCTAGGTTAAACTGTTCCTTTGCAGGAACCATTTTCATGTTTAGGTTTCACTCTGTTTTCTCCTATATGGATACATGTAGTTGGATCTCTAAATCAAACTCGGTTTGTGCTAGCTCTTTGAAACTTGGCACAATAATGTAGTTCCAAGTTCTATCGCTATGGTTTGTGTCCTATTGAAGTAGCCCCAAGAAGAGACTGACGAGAATCACATTCATTGAAAGGGGTTGCCAAGCTTCCAAAAAACTACGAGTTTCCTGAAATCTCAGCAAACCTTTTTTCACCCAATTTGATGATACTTGCAGGTAATGATCAGTACACCAATCCCACTTGGCTCACCAAAATTCGTTCTTCTCGGTTAAACCGTTCCTTTGCAGGAACCGTTTTCATGTTTAGGTTTCACTCTGTTTTCTCTTATATGGATACATGTACTTGGAACTCTAAATCAAACACGGTTTGTGCTACCTCTTTGAAACTCGGCACAATTATGTAGTTCCAAGTTCTATCGCTATGGTTTGTGTCCTATTGAAGTAGCCCCAAGCAGAGACTGACGAGAATCACTTTCATTGAAAGGGGTTGCCAAGCTTCCAAAAAACTACGAGTTTCCTGAAATCTCAGCAAACATTTTTTTCACCCAATCTTGATCAGACTTGCAGGTAATGATCAGTACACCAATCCCACTTGGCTCACCAAATTTCGTTCTTTTCGGTTAAACCGTTCCTTGGCAGGAACCGTTTTCATGTTTAGGTTTCACTCTGTTTTCTCCTATATGGATACATGTAGTTGGAACTCTAAATCAAACACGGTTTGTGCTAGCTCTTTGAAACTTGGCACAATAATGTAGTTCCAAGTTCTATCGCTATGGTTTGTGTCCTATTGATGTAGCCCCAAGCAGAGACTGACGAGAATCACTTTCATTGAAAGGGGTTGCCAAGCTTCAAAAATCTACGAGTTTCCTGAAATCTCAGCAAACATTTTTTCACCCAATCTTGATGAGACTTGCAGGTAAGGATCAGTACACCAATCCCACTTGGCTCACCAAATTTCGTCCTTCTTGGTTAAACCGTTCCTTGGCAGGAACCGTTTTCATGTTTAGGTTTCACTCTGTTTTCTCCTATATGGATTCATGTAGTTGGAACTCTAAATCAAACACGGTTTGTGCTAGCTCTATGAAACTTGGCACAAGAATGTAGTTCCAAGTTCCTATCGCTATGGTTTGTGTCCTATTGAAGTAGCCCCAAGCAGAGACTGACGAGAATCACATTCATTGAAAGGGGTTGCCAAGCTTCCAAAAAACTACGAGTTTCCTGAAATCTCAGCAAACCTTTTTCACCCAATTGATGATACTTGCAGGTAATGATCAGTACACCAATCCCACTTGGCTCACCAAAATTCGTTCTTCTCGGTTAAACCGTTCTTTGCAGTAACTGTTTTCATGTTTAGGTTTCACTCTGTTTTCTCTTATATGGATACATGTACTTGGAACTCTAAATCAAACACGGTTTGTGCTACCTCTTTGAAACTCGGCACAATAATGTAGTACCAAGTTCTATCGCTATGGTTTGTGTCCTATTGATGTAGCCCCAAGCAGAGACTGACGAGAATCACTTTCATTGAAAGGGGTTGCCAAGCTTCAAAAATCTACGAGTTTCCTGAAATCTCAGCAAACATTTTTTCACCCAATCTTGATGAGACTTGCAGGTAATGATCAGTACACCAATCCCACTTGGCTCACCAAATTTCGTCCTTCTTGGTTAAACCGTTAATTGGCAGGAACCGTTTACATGTTTAGGTTTCACTCTGTTTTCTCCTATATGGATTCATGTAGTTGGAACTCTAAATCAAACACGGTTTGTGCTAGCTCTATGAAACTTGGCACAATAATGTAGTTCCAAGTTCTATCGCTATGGTTTGTGTCCTATTGAAGTAGCCCCAAGCAGAGACTGACGAGAATCACTTTCATTGAAAGGGGTTGCCAAGCTTCCAAAAACTACGAGTTTCCTGAAATCTCAGCAAACATTTTTTCACCCAATCTTGATGAGACTTGCAGGTAATGATCAGTACACCAATCCCACTTGGCTCACCAAATTTCGTTCTTTTCGGTTAAACCGTTCCTTTGCAGGAACCGTTTTCATGTTTAGGTTTCACTCTGTTTTCTCCTATAAGGATACATGTTGTTGGAACTCTAAATCAAACACGGTTTGTGCTAGCTCTTTGAAACTTGGCACAATAATGTAGTTCCAAGTTCTATCGCTATGGTTTGTGTCCTATTGAAGTAGACCCAAGCAGAGACTGACGAGAATCACTTTCATTGAAAGGGGTTGACAAGCTTCCAAAAAAACTACGAGTTTCCTGAAATCTCAGCAAACTTTTTTCACCCAATCTTGATGATACTTGCAGGTAATGATCAGTACACCAATCCCACTGGGCTCACCAAATTTCGTTCTTCTCGGTTAAACCGTTCCTTTGCAGGAACCTTTTCCTGTTTAGGTTTCACTCTGTTTTCTCCTATATGGATACATGTAGTTGGAACTCTAAATCAAACTCGGTTTGTGCTAGCTTCTTGAAACTTGCACAATAATTGTAGTTCCAAGTTCTATCGCTATGGTTTGTGTCCTATTGAAGTAGCCCCAAACAGAGACTGACGAGAATCACTTTCATTGAAAGGGGTTGCCGAGCTTCCACAAAACTACGAGTTTCCTGAAATCTCAGCAAACATTTTTTCACCCAATCTTGATGATACTTGCAGGTAATGATCAGTCCACCAATCCCACTTGGCTCACCAAATTTCGTTCTTTTCGGTTAAACCGTTCCTTTGCAGAAACCGTTTTCATGTTTAGGTTTCACTCTGTATTCTCCTATATGGATACATGTAGTTGGAACTCTAAATCAAACACAGCTTGTGCTAGCTCTTTGAAACTTGGCACAATAATGTAGTTCCAAGTTCTATCGCTATGGTTTGTGTCCTATTGAAGTAGCTCCAAGCAGAGACTGACGAGAATCACTTTAATTGAAAGGGGTTGCCAAGCTTCCAAAAAACTACGAGTTTCCTGAAATCTCAGCAAACCTTTTTTCACCCAATCTTGATGATACTTGCAGGTAATGATCAGTACACCAATCCCACTTGGTTCACCAAATTTCGTTCTTCTAGGTTAAACTGTTCTTTGCAGGAACCATTTTCATGTTTAGGTTTCACTCTGTTTTCTCCTATATGGATACATGTAGTTGGAACTCTAAATCAAACTCGGTTTGTGCTAGCTCTTTGAAACTTGGCACAATAATGTAGTTCCAAGTTCTATCGCTATGGTTTGTGTCCTATTGAAGTAGCCCCAAGCAGAGACTGAAGAGAATCACTTTCATTGAAAGGGGTTGCCAAGCTTCCAAAAAGCTACGAGTTTCCTGAAATCTCAGCAAACATTTTTTCACCCAATCTTGATGATACTTGCAGGTAATGATCAGTATACCAATCCCACTGGGCTCACCAAATTTCGTTCTTCTCGGTTAAACCGTTCCTTTGCAGGAACCTTTTCCTGTTTAGGTTTCACTCTGTTTTCTCCTATATGGATACATGTAGTTGGAACTCTAAATCTAACTCGGTTTGTGCTAGCTCTTTGAAACTTGGCACAATAATGTAGTTCCAAGTTCTATCGCTATGATTTGTGTCCTATTGAAGTAGCCCCAAGCAGAGACTGACGAGAACCACATTCATTGAAAGGGGTTGCCAAGCTTCCAAAAAACTACGAGTTTCCTGAAATCTCAGCAAACATTTTTTCACCCAATCTTGATGATACTTGCAGGTAATGATCAGTACACCAATCCCACTGGGCTCACCAAATTTCGTTCTTCTCGGTTAAACCGTTCCTTTGCAGGAACCGTTTTCCTGTTTAGGTTTCACTCTTTTGTCTCCTATATGGATACATGTAGTTGGAACTCTAAATCAAACACGGTTTGTGCTAGCTCTTTGAAACTTGGCACAATTATGTAGTTCCAAGTTCTATCGCTATGGTTTGTGTCCTATTGAAGTAGCCCCAAGCAGAGACTGACGAGAATCACTTTCATTGAAAGGGGTTGCCAAGCTTCCAAAAAACTACGAGTTTCCTGAAATCTCAGCAAACATTTTTTCACCCAATCTTGATGAGACTTGCAGGTAATGATCAGTACACCAATGCCACTGGGCTCACCAAATTTCGTTCTTCTCGGTTAAACCGTTCCTTGGCAGGAACCGTTTTCATGTTTAGGTTTCACTCTGTTTTCTCCTATATGGATACATGTAGTTGGAACTCTAAATCAAACACGGTTTGTGCTAGCTCTTTGAAACTTGGCACAATTATGTAGTTCAAGTTCTATCGCTATGGTTTGTGTCCTATTGAAGTAGCCCCAAGCAGAGACTGAAGAGAATCACTTTCATTGAAAGGGGTTGCCAAGCTTCCAAAAAGCTACGAGTTTCCTGAAATCTCAGGAAACATTTTTTCACCCAATCTTGATGATACTTGCAGGTAATGATCAGTATACCAATCCCACTGGGCTCACCAAATTTCGTTCTACTCGGTTAAACCGTTCCTTTGCAGGAACCGTTTTCCTGTTTAGGTTTCACTCTGTTTTCTCCAATATGGATACATGTAGTTGGAACTCTAAATCAAACACGGTTTGTGCTAGCTCTTGGAAACTTGGCACAATTATGTAGTTCCAAGTTCTATCGCTATGGATTGTGTCCAATTGAAGTAGCCCCAAGCAGAGACTGACGAGAATCACTTTAATTGAAAGGGTTTGCCAAGCTTCCAAATAACTACGAGTTTCCTGAAATCTCAGCAAACATTTTTTCACCCATCTGGATGAGACTTGCAGGTAATGATCGGTACACCAATCCCACTTGGCTCACAAAATTTCGTTCTTCTCGGTTAACCGTTCCTTTGCAGGAACCGTTTTCATGTTTAGGTTTCACTCTGTTTTCTCCTATATGGATAACATTTAGTTGGAACTCTAAATCAAACACGGTTTGTGCTAGCTCTTGGAAACTTGGCACAATAATGTAGTTCCAAGTTCTATCGCTATGGTTTGTGTCCTATTGAAGTAGCCCCAAGCAGAGACTGACGAGAATCACTTTCATTGAAAGGGTTTGACAAGCTTCCAAAAAACTACGAGATTCCTGAATCTCAGCAACCATATTTTCACCCAATCTTGATGATACTTGCAGGTAATGATCAGTACACCAATCCCACTTGGCTCACCAAATTTCGTTCTTCTCGGTTAAACCATTCCTTTGCAGGAACCGTTTTCATGTTTAGGTTTCACTCTGTTTTCTGCTATATGGATACATGTAGTTGGAACTCTAAATCAAACACGGTTTGTGGTAACTCTTTGAAACTTACCACAATAATGTAGTTCCAGTTCTATCGCTTTGGTTTGTGTCCTATTGAAGTAGCCCCAAGCAGAGACTGACGAGAATCACTTTCATTGAAAGGGGTTCACAAGCTTCCAAAATTCTACGAGTTTCCTGAAATCTCAGCAAACATTTTTTCACCCAATCTTGATGATACATGCAGGTAATAATCAGTACACCAATCCCACTTGGCTCACCAAATTTCGTTCTTTTCGGTTAAACCGTTCCTTTGCAGGAACCGTTTTCATGTTTAGGTTTCACTCTGTATTCTCTTATATGGATATATGTAGTTGGAACTCTAAATCAAACATGGTTTGTGCTAGCTCTTTGCAACTTGGCACAATAATGTAGTTCCAAGTTCTATCGCTATGGTTTTTGTCCTATTGAAGTAGCCCCAAGCAGAGACTGACGAGAATCACTTTCATTGAAAGGGGTTGCCAAGCTTCCAAAAAACTACGAGTTTCCTGAAATCTCAGCAAACATTTTTTCACCCAATCTTGATGATACTTGCAGGTAATGATCAGTACACCAATCCCACTGGGCTCACCAAATTTCGTTCTTCTCGGTTAAACCGTTCCTTTGCAGGAACCGTTTTCCTGTTTAGGTTTCACTCTTTTGTCTCCTATATGGATACATGTAGTTGGAACTCTAAATCAAACACGGTTTGTGCTAGCTCTTTGAAACTTGGCACAATTATGTAGTTCCAAGTTCTATCGCTATGGTTTGTGTCCTATTGAAGTAGCCCCAAGCAGAGACTGACGAGAATCACTTTCATTGAAAGGGGTTGCCAAGCTTCCAAAAAACTACGAGTTTCCTGAAATCTCAGCAAACATTTTTTCACCCAATCTTGATGATACTTGCAGGTAATGATCAGTACACCAATGCCACTGGGCTCACCAAATTTCGTTCTTCTCGGTTAAAACCGTTCCTTGGCAGGAACCGTTTTCATGTTTAGGTTTCACTCTGTTTTCTCCTATATGGATACATGTAGTTGGAACTCTAAATCAAACACGGTTTGTGCTAGCTCTTTGAAACTTCGCACAATTATGTAGTTCCAAGTTCTATCGCTATGGTTTGTGTCCTATTGAAGTAGCCCCAAGCAGAGACTGAAGAGAATCACTTTCATTGAAAGGGGTTGCCAAGCTTCCAAAAAGCTACGAGTTTCCTGAAATCTCAGCAAACATTTTTTCACCCAATCTTGATGATACTTGCAGGTAATGATCAGTATACCAATCCCACTGGGCTCACCAAATTTCGTTCTACTCGGTTAAACCGTTCCTTTGCAGGAACCGTTTTCATGTTTAGGTTTCACTCTGTTTTCTCCAATATGGATACATGTAGTTGGAACTCTAAATCAAACACGGTTTGTGCTAGCTCTTGGAAACTTGGCACAATTATGTAGTTCCAAGTTCTATCGCTATGGATTGTGTCCAATTGAAGTAGCCCCAAGCAGAGACTGACGAGAATCACTTTAATTGAAAGGGTTTGCCAAGGTTCCAAAAAACTACGAGTTTCCTGAAATCTCAGCAAACATTTTTTCACCCAATCTTGATGATACTTGCAGGTAATGATCAGTACCTATCCCACTTGGCTCACCAAATTTCGTTCTTCTCGGTTAAACCGTTCCTTTGCAGGAACCGTTTTCATGTTTAGGTTTCACTCTGTTTTCTCTGATATGGATACATGCAGTTGGAACTCTAAATCAAACACGGTTTGTGCTAGCTCTTTGAAACTTGGCACAATAATGTAGTTCCAAGTTCTATCGCTATGGTTTGTGTCCTATTGAAGTAGCCCCAAGCAGAGACTGACGAGAATCACTTTCATTGAAACGGGTTGCCAAGCTTCCAAAAAACTACGAGTTTCCTGAAATCTCAGCAAACATTTTTTCACCCAATCTTGATGATACTTGCAGGTAATGATCAGTACACCAATCCCACTTGGCTCACCAAATTTCGTTCTTCTCGGTTAAACCGTTCTTTGCAGGAACCGTTTTCATGTTTAGGTTTCACTCTGTTTTCTCCTATATGGATACATGTAGTTGGAACTCTAAATCAAACACGGTTTGTGCTAGCTCTTTGAAACTTGGCACAATAATGTAGTTCCAAGTTTTATCGCTATGGTTTCTGTCCTATTGAAGTAGCCCCAAGCAGAGACTGACGAGAATCACTGTAATTGAAAGGGGTTGACAAGCTTCGAAAAGACTACGAGTTTCCTGAAATCTCAGCAAACATTTTTTCACCCAATCTTGATGATACTAGCAGGTAATGATCAGTACACCATTCCCACTGGGCTCACCAAATTTCATTCTTCTCGGTTAAACCGTTCCTTTGCAGGAACCGTTTTCATGTTTAGGTTTCACTCTGTTTTCTGCTATATGGATACATGTAGTTGGAACTCTAAATCAAACACGGTTTGTGCTAACTCTTTGAAACGTACCACAATAATGTAGTTCCAAGTTCTATCGCTTTGGGTTTGTGTCCTATTGAAGTAGCCCCAAGCAGAGACTGACGAGAATCACTTTCATTGAAAGGGGTTCACAAGCTTCCAAAATTCTACGAGTTTCCTGAAATCTCAGCAAACATTTTTTCACCCAATTCTTGATGATACATGCAGGTAATGATCAGTACACCAATCCCACTTGGCTCACCAAATTTCGTTCTTTTCGGTTAAACCGTTCCTTTGCAGGAACCGTTTTCATGTTTAGGTTTCACTCTGTATTCTCTTATATGGATATATGTAGTTGGAACTCTAAATCAAACATGGTTTGTGCTAGCTCTTTGAAACTTGGCACAATAATGTAGTTCCAAGTTCTATCGCTATGGTTTTTGTCCTATTGAAGTAGCCCCAAGCAGAGACTGACGAGAATCACTTTCATTGAAAGGGGTTGCCAAGCTTCCAAAAAACTACGAGTTTCCTGAAATCTCAGCAAACATTTTTTTCACCCAATCTTGATGATACTTGCAGGTAATGATCAGTACACCAATCCCACTTGGCTCACCAAATTTCGTTATTTTCGGTTAAACCGTTCCTTTGCAGAAAACCGTTTTCATGTTTAGGTTTCACTCTGTTTTCTCCTATATGGATACATGTAGTTGGAACTCTAAATCAAACACGGTTTGTGCTAGCTCTTTGAAACTTGGCACAATAATGTAGTTCCAAGTTCTTTCGCTATGGTTTGTGTCCTATTGATGTAGCCCCAAGCAGAGACTGATGAGAATCACTTTCATTGAAAGGGTTTGACAAGCTTCCAAAAAACTACGAGATTCCTGAATCTCAGCAACCATATTTTCATTCAATCTTGATGATACTTGCAGGTAATGATCAGTACACCAATCCCACTGGGCTCACCAAATTTCGTTCTTCTCGGTTAAACCGTTCCTTTGCAGGAACCTTTTCCTTTTTATGTTTCACTCTGTTTTCTCCTATATGGATACATGTAGTTGGAACTCTAAATCAAACTCGGTTTGTGCTAGCTTCTTGAAACTTGCACAATAATGTAGTTCCAAGTTCTATCTCTATGGTTTGTTCCCTATTGAAGTAGCCCCAAACAGAGACTGACGAGAATCACTTTCATTGAAAGGTGTTGCCAAGCTTACAAAAAACTACGAGTTTCCTGAAATCTCAGCAAACATTTTTTCACCGAATCTTGATGATACTTGCAGGTAATGATCAGTACACCAATCCCACTTGGCTCACCAAATTTCGTTATTTTCGGTTAAACCGTTCCTTTGCAGAAACCGTTTTCATGTTTAGGTTTCACTCTGTTTTCTCCTATATGGATACATGTAGTTGGAACTCTAAATCAAACACGGTTTGTGCTAGCTCTTTGAAACTTGGCACAATAATGTAGTTCCAAGTTCTATCGCTATGGTTTGTGTCCTATTGAAGTAGCTCCAAGCAGAGACTGACGAGAATCACTTTCATTGAAAGGGGTTGCCAAGCTTCCAAAAAACTACGAGTTTCCTGAAATCTCAGCAAAACTTTTTTCACCCAATCTTGATGATACTTGCAGGTAATGATCAGTACACCAATCCCACTTGGCTCACCAAAATTCGTTCTTCTCGGTTAAACCGTTCCTTTGCAGGAACCGTTTTCATGTTTAGGTTTCACTCTGTTTTCTCTGATATGGATACATGTACTTGGAACTCTAAATCAAACACGGTTTGTGCTACCTCTTTGAAACTCGGCACAATAATGTAGTTCAAAGTTCTATCGCTATGGTTTGTGTCCTATTGAAGTAGCCCCAAGCAGAGACTGACGAGAATCACTTTCATTGAAAGGGGTTGCCAAGGTTCCAAAAAACTACGAGTTTCCTGAAATCTCAGCAAACATTTTTTCACCCAATCTTGATGATACTTGCAGGTAATGATCAGTACACCAATCCCACTGGGCTCACCAAATTTCGTTCTTCTCGGTTAAACCGTTCCTTTGCAGGAACCTTTTCCTTTTTAGGTTTCACTCTGTTTTCTCCTATATGGATACATGTAGTTGGAACTCTAAAATCAAACTCGGTTTGTGCTAGCTTCTTGAAACTTGCACAATCATGTAGTTCCAAGTTCTATCTCTATGGTTTGTGGCCTATTGAAGTAGCCCCAAACAGAGACTGACGAGAATCACTTTCATTGAAAGGTGTTGCCAAGCTTCCAAAAAACTACGAGTTTCCTGAAATCTCAGCAAACATTTTTTCACCCAATCTTGATGATACTTGCAGGTAATGATCAGTACACCAATCCCACTTGGCTCACCAAATTTCGTTATTTTCGGTTAAACCGTTCCTTTGCAGAAACCGTTTTCATGTTTAGGTTTCACTCTGTTTTCTCCTATATGGATACATGTAGTTGGAACTCTAAATCAAACACGGTTTGTGCTAGCTCTTTGAAACTTGGCACAATAATGTAGTTCCAAGTTCTATCGCTATGGTTTGTGTCCTATTGAAGTAGCTCCAAGCAGAGACTGACGAGAATCACTTTATTGAAAGGGGTTGCCAAGCTTCCAAAAAACTACGAGTTTCCTGAAATCTCAGCAAACCTTTTTTCACCCAATCTTGATGATACTTGCAGGTAATGATCAGTACACCAATCCCACTTGGCTCACCAAATTTCGTTCTTCTAGGTTAAACTGTTCCTTTGCAGGAACCATTTTCATGTTTAGGTTTCACTCTGTTTTCTCCTATATGGATACATGTAGTTGGATCTCTAAATCAAACTCGGTTTGTGCTAGCTCTTTGAAACTCGGCACAATAATGTAGTTCAAAGTTCTATCGCTATGGTTTGTGTCCTATTGAAGTAGCCCCAAGCAGAGACTGACGAGAATCACTTTCATTGAAAGGGGTTGCCAAGCTTCCAAAAAACTACGAGTTTCCTGAAATCTCAGCAAACATTTTTTCACCCAATATTGATGAGACTTGCAGGTAATGATCAGTACACCAATCCCACTTGGCTCACCAAATTTCGTTCTTTTCGGTTAACCGTTCCTTTCCAGGAACCGTTTTCATGTTTAGGTTTCACTCTGTTTTCTCCTATATAGATACATGTAGTTGGAACTCTAAATCAAACACGGTTTGTGCTAGCTCTTTGAAACTTGGCACAATAATGTAGTTCCAAGTTCTATCGCTATGGTTTGTGTCCTATTGATGTAGCCCCAAGCAGAGACTGACGAGAATCACTTTCATTGAAAGGGGTTGCCAAGCTTCAAAAATCTACGAGTTTCCTGAAATCTCAGCAAACATTTTTTCACCCAATCTTGATGAGACTTGCAGGTAATGATCAGTACACCAATCCCAATTGGCTCACCAAATTTCGTCCTTCTCGGTTAAACCGTTCCTTGGCAGGAACCGTTTTCATGTTTAGGTTTCACTCTGTTTTCTCCTATATGGATTCATGTGGTTGGAACTCTAAATCAAACACGGTTTGTGCTAGCTCTATGAAACTTGGCACAATAATGTAGTTCCAAGTTCTATCGCTATGGTTTTTGTCCTATTGAAGTAGCCCCAAGCAGAGACTGACGAGAATCACTTTCATTGAAAGGGGTTGCCAAGCTTCCAAAAAACTACGAGTTTCCCTAAATCTCAGCAAACATTTTTTCACCCAATCTTGATGATACTTGCAGGTAATGATCAGTACACCAATCCCACTTGGCTCACCAAATTTCGTTCTTTTCGGTTAAACCGTTCCTTTGCAGGAACCGTTTTCATGTTTAGGTTTCACTCTGT
>NW_027553288.1:0-42064 GCF_045843805.1 Urocitellus parryii | reverse complement strand
GTTTAGGTTTTACTCTGTTTTCTCCTATATGGATACATGTAGTTGGAACGCTAAATCAAACATGGTTTGTGCTAGCTCTTTGAAACTTGGCACAATAATGTAGTTCCAAGTTCTATCGCTATGGTTTGTGTCCTATTGATGTAGCCCCAAGCAGAGACTGACGAGCATTACTTTCATTGAAAGGGGTTGCCAAGCTTCCAAAATCTACGAGTTTCAGGAAATCTCAGCAAACATTTTTTCACCCAATCTTGATGATACTTCCATTTAATGATCAGTACACCAATCCCACTTGGCTCACCAAATTTCGTTCTTCTAGGTTAAACCGTTCCTTTGCAGTAACCGTTTTCATGTTTAGGTTTCACTCTGTTTTCTCCTATATGGATACATGTAGTTGGAACTCTAAATCAAACACGGTTTGTGCTATCTCTTTGAAACTTGGCACAATAATGTAGTTCCAAGTTCTGTCGCTATGTTTTGTGTCCTATTGAAGTAGCCCCAAGCAGAGACTGATGAGAATCACTTTCATTGAAAGGGGTTGCCAAGCTTCCAAAAAACTACGAGTTCCCGGAAATCTCAGCAAACATTTTTTCACCCAAACTTTTGATACTTGCAGGTATTGATCAGTACACCAATCCCACTTGGCTCACCAAATTTCGTTCTTCTAGGTTAAACCGATCCTTTGCAGTAACCGTTTTCATTTTTAGGTTTCACTCTGTTTTCTCCTATATGGATACATGTAGTTGGAACTCTAAATCAAACACGGTTTGCGCTAGCTCTTTGAAACTTGGCACAATAATGTAGTTCCAAGTTCTATCGCTATGGTTTGTGTCCTATTGATGTAGCCCCAAGCAGAGACTGACGAGAATCACTTTCATTGAATTGGGTTGCCAAGCTTCCAAAAAACTACGAGTTTCCTGAAATCGCAGCAAACATTTTTTTCAGCCAATCTTGATGATACTTGCAGGTAATGATCAGTACTCCAATCCCACTTGGCTCACCAAATTTCGTTCTTCTAGGTTCAACCGTTCCTTTGCAGTAACCGTTTTCATGTTTAGGTTTCACTCTGTTTTCTCCTATATGGATACATGTAGTTGGAACTCTAAATCAAACACGGTTTGTGCTAGCTCTTTGAAACTTGGCACAATAATGTAGTTCCAATTTCTATCGCTATGGTTTGTGTCCTATTGAAGTAGCCCCAAGCAGAGACTGACGAGAATCACATTCATTGAATTGGGTTGCCAAGCTTCCAAAAAACTACGAGTTTCCTGAAATCTCAGCAAATATTTTTTCACCCAATCTTGATGATACTTGCAGGAAATGATCAGTACACCAATCCCACTTGGCTCACTAAATTGCGTTCTTCTAGGTTAAACCATTCCTTTGCAGTAACCGTTTTCATGTTTAGGTTTCACTCTGTTTTCTCCTATATGGATACATGTAGTTGGAACTCTAAATCAAACACGGTTTGTGCTAGCTCTTTGAAACTTGGCACAATAATGTAGTTCCAAGTTCTATCGCTATGGTTTGTGTCCTATTGAAGTAGCCCCAAGCAGAGACTGACGAGAATCACTTTCATTGAAAGGGGTTGCCAACTTCCAAAAAACGACGAGTTTCCGGAAATCTCAGCAAACATTTTTTCACCCAATCTAAATGATACTTCCAGTTAATGATCAGTACACCAATCCCACTTGGCTCACCAAATTTCGTTCTTCTAGGTTCAACCGTTCATTTGCAGTAACCGTTTTCATGTTTAGGTTTCACTCTGTTTTCTCCTATATGGATACTTGTAGTTGGAACTCTAAATCAAACACGGTTTGTGCTAGCTCTTTGAAACTTGGCACAATAATGTAGTTCCAAGTTCTATCGCTATGGTTTGTGTCCTATTGAAGTAGCCCCAAGCAGACACTGACGAGAATCACTTTCATTGAAAGGGGTTGCCAACTTCCAAAAAACGACGAGTTTCCGGAATTCTCAGCAAACATTTTTTCACCCAATCTAAATGATACTTCCAGTTAATCATCAGTACACCAATCCCACTTGGCTCACCAAATTTCGTTCTTCTAGGTTAAACCATTCCTTTGCAGTAACCGTTTTCATGTTTAGGTTTCACTCTGTTTTCTCCTATATGGATACATATAGTTGGAACTCTAAATCAAACACGGTTTGTGCTAGCTCTTTGAAACGTGGCAAAATAATGTAGTTCCAAGTTCTATCGGTATGGTTTGTGTCCTATTGAAGTAGCCCCAACAGAGACTGACGAGAATCACTTTCATTGAATTGGGTTGCCAAGCTTCCAAAAAACTACGAGTTTCCTGAAATCTCAGCAAACTTTTTTTCACCCAATCTTGATGATACTTGCCGGTAATGATCAGTACACCAATCCCACTTGGCTCACTAAATTGCGTTCTTCTAGGTTAAACCGTTCCTTTGCAGTCACCGTTTTCATGTTTAGGTTTCACTCTGTTTTCTCCTATATGGATACATGTAGTTGGAACTCTAAATCAAACACGGTTTGTGCTAGCTCTTTGAAACGTGGCAAAATAATGTAGTTCCAAGTTCTATCGCTATGGTTTGTGTCCTATTGAAGTAGCCCCAAACAGAGACTGACGAGCATTACTTTCATTGAAAGGGGTTGCCAAGCTTCCAAAATCTACGAGTTTCCGGAAACCTCAGCAAACATTTTTTCACCCAATCTTGATGATACTTCCATTTAATGATCAGTACACCAATCCCACTTGGCTCACCAAATTTCGTTCTTCTAGGTTCAACCGTTCCTTTGCAGTAACCGTTTTCATGTTTAGGTTTCACTCTGTTTTCTCCTATATGGATACATGTAGTTGGAACTCTAAATCAAACACGGTTTGTGCTAGGTCTTTGAAACTTAGCACAATAATGTAGTTCCAAGTTCTATCGCTATGGTTTGTGTCCTATTGAAGTAGCCCCAAGCAGAGACTGACGAGAATCACTTTCATTGAATTGGGTTGCCAAGCTTCCAAAAAACTACGAGTTTTATGAATTCTCAGCATACATTTTTTCACCCAATCTTGATGATACTTGCAGGAAATGATCAGTACACCAATCCCACTTGGCTCACTAAATTGCATTCTTCTAGGTTAAACCCTTCCTTTGCAGTAACCGTTTTCATGTTTAGGTTTCACTCTCTTTTCTCCTATATGGATACATGTAGTTGGAACTCTAAATCAAACACGGTTTGTGCTATCTCTTTGAAACTTGGCACAATAATGTAGTTCCAAGTTCTATCGCTATGGTTTGTGTCCTATTGAAGTAGCCCCAAGCAGACACTGACGAGAATCACTTTCATTGAAAGGGGTTGCCAACTTCCAAAAAACGACGAGTTTCCGGAAATCTCAGCAAACATTTTTTGACCCAATCTAAATGATACTTCCAGTTAATGATCAGTACACCAATCCCACTTGGCTCACCAAATTTCGTTCTTCTAGGTTCAACCGTTCCTTTGCAGTAACCGTTTTCATGTTTAGGTTTCACTCTGTTTTCTCCAATATGGATACATGTAGTTGGAACTCTAAATCAAACACGGTTTGTGCTAGCTCTTTGAAACTTGGCACAATAATGTAGTTCCAAGTTCTATCTCTATGGTTTGTGTCCTATTGAAGTAGCCCCAAGCAGAGACTGACGAGAATCATATTCATTGAATTGGGTTGCCAAGCTTCCAAAAATCTACGAGTTTCCTGAAATCTCAGCAAACATTTTTTCACCCAATCTTGATGATACTTGCAGGAAATGATCAGTACACCAATCCCACTTGGCTCACTAAATTGCGTTCTTCTAGGTTAAACCATTCCTTTGCAGTAACCGTTTTCATGTTTAGGTTTCACTCTGTTTTCTCCTATATGGATACATGTAGTTGGAACTCTAAATCAAACACGGTTTGTGCTAGCTCTTTGAAACTTGGCACAATAATGTAGTTCCAAGTTCTATCGCTATGGTTTGTGTCCTATTGAAGTAGCCCCAAGCAGAGACTGACGAGAATCACTTTCATTGAAAGGGGTTGCCAACTTCCAAAAAACGACGAGTTTCCGGAAATCTCAGCAAACATTTTTTCACCCAATCTAAATGATACTTCCAGTTAATGATCAGTACACCAATCCCACTTGGCTCACCAAATTTCGTTCTTCTAGGTTCAACCGTTCATTTGCAGTAACCGTTTTCATGTTTAGGTTTCACTCTGTTTTCTCCTATATGGATACTTGTAGTTGGAACTCTAAATCAAACACGGTTTGTGCTATCTCTTTGAAACTTGGCACAATAATGTAGTTCCAAGTTCTATCGCTATGGTTTGTGTCCTATTGAAGTAGCCCCAAGCAGACACTGACGAGAATCACTTTCATTGAAAGGGGTTGCCAACTTCCAAAAAACGACGAGTTTCCGGAAATCTCAGCAAACATTTTTTCACCCAATCTAAATGATACTTCCAGTTAATCATCAGTACACCAATCCCACTTGGCTCACCAAATTTCGTTCTTCTAGGTTAAACCATTCCTTTGCAGTAACCGTTTTCATGTTTAGGTTTCACTCTGTTTTCTCCTATATGGATACATGTAGTTGGAACTCTAAATCAAACACGGTTTGTGCTAGCTCTTTGAAACTTGGCACAATAATGTACTTCCTAGTTCTATCGCTATGGTTTGTGTCCTATTGAAGTAGCCCCAAGCAGAGACTGACGAGAATCACTTTCATTGAAAGGGGTTGCCAAGCTTCTAAAAAACTAGGAGTTTCCGGATATCTCAGCAAACATTTTTTCACCCAATCTTGATGATACTTGCAGATAATGAGCACTACACCAATCCCACTTGGCTCACCAAATTTCGTTCTTCTAGGTTCAACCGTTCCTTTGCAGTAACCGTTTTCATTTTTAGGTTTCACTCTGTTTTCTCCTATATGGACACATGTAGTTGGAACTCTAAATCAAACACAGTTTGTGCTAGCTCTTTGAAACTTGGCACAATAATGTAGTTCCAAGTTCTATCGCTATTGTTTGTGTCCTATTGAAGTAGCCCCAAGCAGAGACTGACGAGCATTACTTTCATTGAAAGGGGTTGCCAAGCTTCCAAAATCTACGAGTTTCCGGAAATCTCAGCAAACATTTTTTCACACAATCCTGATGATACTTCCATTTAATGATCAGTACACCAATCCCACTTGGCTCACTAAATTGCGTTCTTCTAGGTTAAACCGTTCCTTTGCAGTCACCGTTTTCATGTTTAGGTTTCACTCTGTTTTCTCCTATATGGATACATGTAGTTGGAACTCTAAATCAAACACGGTTTGTGCTAGCTCTTTGAAACTTGGCACAATAATGTAGTTCCAAGTTCTATCGCTATGGTTTGTGTCCTATTGAAGTAGCCCCAACCAGAGACTGACGAGAATCACTTTCATTGAATTGGGTTGCCAAGCTTCCAAAAAACTACGAGTTTCCTGAAATCTCAGCAAACTTTTTTTTTCACCCAATCTTGATGATACTTGCAGGTAATGATCAGTACACCAATCCCACTTGGCTCACTAAATTGCGTTCTTCTAGGTTAAACCGTTCCTTTGCAGTCACCGTTTTCATGTTTAGGTTTCACTCTGTTTTCTCCTATATGGACACATGTAGTTGGAACTCTAAATCAAACACGGTTTGTGCTAGCTCTTTGAAACTTGGCACAATAATGTAGTTCCAAGTTCTATCGCTATGGTTTGTGTCCTATTGAAGTAGCCCCAATCAGAGACTGACGAGCATTACTTTCATTGAAAGGGGTTGCCAAGCTTCCAAAATCTACGAGTTTCCTGAAATCTCAGCAATCATTTTTTCACCCAATCTTGATGATGCTTCCATTTAATGATCAGTACACCAATCCCACTTGGCTCACCAAATTTCGTTCTTCTAGGTTCAACCGTTCCTTGCAGTAACCGTTTTCATGTTTAGGTTTCACTCTGTTTTCTCCTATATGGATACTTGTAGTTGGAACTCTAAATCAAACACGGTTTGTGCTATCTCTTTGAAACTTGGCACAATAATGTAGTTCCAAGTTTTATCGATATGGTTTGTGTCCTATTGAAGTAGCCCCAAGCAGAGACTGACGAGAATCACTTTCATTGAATTGGGTTGCCAAGCTTCCAAAAAACTACGAGTTTCCTGAAATCTCAGCAAACTTTTTTTTCACCCAATCTTGATGATACTTGCCATTAATGATCAGTACACCAATCCCACTTGGCTCACTATATTGCGTTCGTCTATTTAAACCGTTCCTTTGCAGTAACCGTTTTCATTTTTAGGTTTCACTCTGTTTTCTGCTATATGGATACATGTAGTTGGAACTCTAAATCAAACACGGTTTGTGCTAGCTCTTTGAAACTTGGCACAATAATGTAGTTCCAAGTTCTATCGCTATGGTTTGTGTCCTATTGAAGTAGCCCCAAGCAGAGACTGACGAGAATCACTTTCATTGAATTGGGTTGCCAAGCTTCCAAAAAACTACGAGTTTCCTGAAATCTCAGCAAACATTTTTTCACCCAATCTTGATGATACTTGCAGGAAATGATCAGTACACCAATCCCACTTGGCTCACTAAATTGCGTTCTTCTAGGTTAAACCATTCCTTTGCAGTAACCATTTTCATGTTTAGGTTTCACTCTGTTTTCTCCTATATGGATACTTGTAGTTGGAACTCTAAATCAAACACGGTTTGTGCTATCTCTTTGAAACTTGGCACAATAATGTAGTTCCAAGTTCTATCGCTATGGTTTGTGTCCTATTGGAGTAGCCACAAGCAGACACTGACGAGAATCACTTTCATTGAAAGGGGTTGCCAACTTCCAAAAAACGAGGAGTTTCCGGAAATCTCAGCAAACATTTTTTCACCCAATCTAAATGATACTTCCAGTTAATGATCAGTACACCAATCCCACTTGGCTCACCACATTTCGTTCTTCTAGGTTCAACCGTTCCTTTGCAGTAACCGTTTTCATGTTTAGGTTTCACTCTGTTTTCTCCTGTATGGATACATGTAGTTGGAAGTCTAAATCAAACAGGGTTTGGGCTAGCTCTTTGAAACTTGGCAAAATAATGTAGTTCCAAGTTCTCTCACTATGGTTTGTGTCGTATTGAAGTAGCCCCAAGCAGCGACTGACGAGAATCACTTTCATTGAAAGGCGTTGCCAAGCTTCCAAAAAACTACGAGTTTTCGGAAATATCAGCAAACATTTTTTCAACCAATCTAGATGATACTTCCATTTAATGATCAGTATACCAATCCCACTTGGTTCACCAAATTTCGTTCTTATACGTTAAACCGTTCCTTTGCAGTAACCGTTTTCAAGTTTAGGTTTCACTCTGTTTTCTCCTATATGGATACATGTAGTTGGAACTCTAAATCAAACACGGTTTGTGCTAGCTCTTTGAAACTTGGCAAAATAATGTAGTTCCAAGTTCTATCGCTATGGTTTGTGTCCTATTGAAGTAGCCCCAAGCAGCGACTGACGAGAATCACTTTCATTGAAAGGCCTTGCCAAGCTTCCAAAAAACTACGAGTTTTCGGAACTATCAGCAAACATTTTTTCAACCAATCTAGATGATACTTCCATTTAATGATCAGTATACCAATCCCACTTGGTTCACCAAATTTCGTTCTTATACGTTAAACCGTTCCTTTGCAGTAACCGTTTTCAAGTTTAGGTTTCACTCTGTTTTCTCCTATATGGATACATGTAGTTGGAACTCTAAATCAAACACGGTTTGTGCTAGCTCTTTGAAACTTGGCACAATAATGTAATTCCTCGTTCTATCGCTATGGTTTGTGTCCTATTGAAGTAGCCCCAAGCAGAGACTGACGAGAATCACTTTCATTGAAAGGGGTTGCCAACTTCTAAAAAACTAGGAGTTTCCTGAAATCTCAGCAAACATTTTTTCACCCAATCTTCATGATACTTGCAGGTAATGAGCACTACACCAATCCCACTTGGCTCACCAAATTTCGTTCTTCTAGGTTAAACCGTTCCTTTGCAGTCACCGTTTTCATGTTTAGGTTTCACTCTGTTTTCTCCTATATGGATACATGTAGTTGGAACGCTAAATCAAACACGGTTTGTGCTAGCTCTTTGAAACTTGGCACAAAAATGTAGTTCCAAGTTCTATCGCTATGGTTTGTGTCCTATTAAAGTAGCCCCAAGCAGAGACTGACGAGCATTACTTTCATTGAAAGGGGTTGCCAAGCTTCCAAAATCTACGAGTTTCCGGAAATCTCAGCAAACATTTTTTCACCCAATCTTGATGATACTTCCATTTAATGATCAGTACACCAATCCCACTTGGCTCACCAAATTTCGTTCTTCTAGGTTAAACCGTTCCTTTGCAGTAACCGTTTTCATGTTTAGGTTTCACTCTGTTTTCTCCTATATGGATACATGTAGTTGGAACTCTAAATCAAACACGGTTTGTGCTATCTCTTTGAAACTTGGCACAATAATGTAGTTCCAAGTTCTGTCGCTATGGTTTGTGTCCTATTGAAGTTGCCCCAAGCAGAGACTGATGAGAATCACTTTCATTGAAAGGGGTTGCTAAGCTTCCAAAAAACTACGAGTTCCCGGAAATCGCAGCAAACATTTTTTCACCCATATTTTTGATACTTGCAGGTATTGATCAGTACACCGATCCCACTTGGCTCACCAAATTTCGTTCTTCCACGTTAAACCGTTCCTTTGCAGTCACCGTTTTCATGTTTAGGTTTCACTCTGTTTTCTCCTATATGGATACATGTAGTTGGAACTCTAAATCAAACACGGTTTGTGCTAGCTCTTTGAAACTTGGCACAATAATGTAGTTCCAAGTTCTATCGCTATGGTTTGTGTCCTATTGAAGTAGCCCCAAGCAGAGACTGATGAGAATCACTTTCATTGAAAGGGGTTGCCAACTTCCAAAAAACGACGAGTTTCCGGAAATCTCAGCAAACATTTTTTCACCCAATCTAAATGACACTTCCAGTTAATGATTAGTACACCAATCCCACTTGGCTCACCAAATTTCGTTCTTCTAGGTTCAACCGTTCCTTTGCAGTAACCGTTTTCATGTTTAGGTTTCACTCTGTTTTCTCCTGTATGGATACATGTAGTTGGAACTCTAAATCAAACACGGTTTGTGCTAGCTCTTTGAAACTTGGCAAAATAATGTAGTTCCAAGTTCTATCGCTATGGTTTGTGTCCTATTGAAGTAGCCCCAAGCAGAGACTGACGAGAATCACTTTCATTGAATTGGGTTGCCAAGCTTCCAAAAAACTACGAGTTTCCTGAAATCTCAGCAAACATTTTTTCACCCAATCTTGATGATACTTGCAGGAAATGATCAGTACACCAATCCCACTTGGCTCACCAAATTTCGTTCTTCTAGGTTCAACCGTTCCTTTGCAGTAACCGTTTTCATGTTTAGGTTTCACTCTGTTTTCTCCTATATGGATACTTGTAGTTGGAACTCTAAATCAAACACGGTTTGTGCTATCTCTTTGAAACTTGGCACAATAATGTAGTTCCAAGTTTTATCGATATGGTTTGTGTCCTATTGAAGTAGCCCCAAGCAGAGACTGACGAGAATCACTTTCATTGAATTGGGTTGCCAAGCTTCCAAAAAACTACGAGTTTCCTGAAATCTCAGCAAACTTTTTTTTCACCCAATCTTGATGATACTTGCCATTAATGATCAGTACACCAATCCTACTTGGCTCACTATATTGCGTTCATCTATTTAAACCGTTCCTTTGCAATAACCGTTTTCATTTTTAGGTTTCACTCTGTTTTCTCCTATATGGATACATGTAGTTGGAACTCTAAATCAAACACGGTTTGTGCTAGCTCTTTGAAACTTGGCACAATAATGTAGTTCCAAGTTCTATCGCTATGGTTTGTGTCCTATTGAAGTAGCCCCAAGCAGAGAGTGACGAGAATCACTTTCATTGAATTGGGTTGCCAAGCTTCCAAAAAACTACGAGTTTCCTGAAATCTCAGCAAACATTTTTTCACCCAATCTTGATGATACTTGCAGGAAATGATCAGTACACCAATCCCACTTGGCTCACTAAATTGCGTTCTTCTAGGTTAAACCATTCCTTTGCAGTAACCATTTTCATGTTTAGGTTTCACTCTGTTTTCTCCTATATGGATACTTGTAGTTGGAACTCTAAATCAAACACGGTTTGTGCTATCTCTTTGAAACTTGGAACAATAATGTAGTTCCAAATTCTATCGCTATGGTTTGTGTCCTATTGGAGTAGCCACAAGCAGACACTGACGAGAATCACTTTCATTGAAAGGGGTTGCCAACTTCCAAAAAACGACGAGTTTCCGGAAATCTCAGCAAACATTTTGTCACCCAATCTAAATGATACTTCCAGTTAATGATCAGTACACCAATCCCACTTGGCTCACCAAATTTCGTTCTTCTAGGTTCAACCGTTCCTTTGCAGTAACCGTTTTCATGTTTAGGTTTCACTCTGTTTTCTCCTGTATGGATACATGTAGTTGGAACTCTAAATCAAACACGGTTTGGGCTAGCTCTTTGAAACTTGGCAAAATAATGTAGTTCCAAGTTCTCTCACTATGGTTTGTGTCGTATTGAAGTAGCCCCAAGCAGCGACTGACGAGAATCACTTTCATTGAAAGGCCTTGCCAAGCTTCCAAAAAACTACGAGTTTTCGGAACTATCAGCAAACATTTTTTCAACCAATCTAGATGATACTTCCATTTAATGATCAGTATACCAATCCCACTTGGTTCACCAAATTTCGTTCTTATACGTTAAACCGTTCCTTTGCAGTAACCGTTTTCAAGTTTAGGTTTCACTCTGTTTTCTCCTATATGGATACATGTAGTTGGAACTCTAAATCAAACACGGTTTGTGCTAGCTCTTTGAAACTTGGCACAATAATGTAATTCCTCGTTCTATCGCTATGGTTTGTGTCCTATTGAAGTAGCCCCAAGCAGAGACTGACGAGAATCACTTTCATTGAAAGGGGTTGCCAACTTCTAAAAAACTAGGAGTTTCCTGAAATCTCAGCAAACATTTTTTCACCCAATCTTCATGATACTTGCAGGTAATGAGCACTACACCAATCCCACTTGGCTCACCAAATTTCGTTCTTCTAGGTTAAACCGTTCCTTTGCAGTCACCGTTTTCATGTTTAGGTTTCACTCTGTTTTCTCCTATATGGATACATGTAGTTGGAACGCTAAATCAAACACGGTTTGTGCTAGCTCTTTGAAACTTGGCACAAAAATGTAGTTCCAAGTTCTATCGCTATGGTTTGTGTCCTATTAAAGTAGCCCCAAGCAGAGACTGACGAGCATTACTTTCATTGAAAGGGGTTGCCAAGCTTCCAAAATCTACGAGTTTCCGGAAATCTCAGCAAACATTTTTTCACCCAATCTTGATGATACTTCCATTTAATGATCAGTACACCAATCCCACTTGGCTCACCAAATTTCGTTCTTCTAGGTTAAACCGTTCCTTTGCAGTAACCGTTTTCATGTTTAGGTTTCACTCTGTTTTCTCCTATATGGATACATGTAGTTGGAACTCTAAATCAAACACGGTTTGTGCTATCTCTTTGAAACTTGGCACAATAATGTAGTTCCAAGTTCTGTCGCTATGGTTTGTGTCCTATTGAAGTTGCCCCAAGCAGAGACTGATGAGAATCACTTTCATTGAAAGGGGTTGCTAAGCTTCCAAAAAACTACGAGTTCCCGGAAATCGCAGCAAACATTTTTTCACCCATATTTTTGATACTTGCAGGTATTGATCAGTACACCGATCCCACTTGGCTCACCAAATTTCGTTCTTCCACGTTAAACCGTTCCTTTGCAGTCACCGTTTTCATGTTTAGGTTTCACTCTGTTTTCTCCTATATGGATACATGTAGTTGGAACTCTAAATCAAACACGGTTTGTGCTAGCTCTTTGAAACTTGGCACAATAATGTAGTTCCAAGTTCTATCGCTATGGTTTGTGTCCTATTGAAGTAGCCCCAAGCAGAGACTGATGAGAATCACTTTCATTGAAAGGGGTTGCCAACTTCCAAAAAACGACGAGTTTCCGGAAATCTCAGCAAACATTTTTTCACCCAATCTAAATGACACTTCCAGTTAATGATTAGTACACCAATCCCACTTGGCTCACCAAATTTCGTTCTTCTAGGTTCAACCGTTCCTTTGCAGTAACCGTTTTCATGTTTAGGTTTCACTCTGTTTTCTCCTGTATGGATACATGTAGTTGGAACTCTAAATCAAACACGGTTTGTGCTAGCTCTTTGAAACTTGGCAAAATAATGTAGTTCCAAGTTCTATCGCTATGGTTTGTGTCCTATTGAAGTAGCCCCAAGCAGAGACTGACGAGAATCACTTTCATTGAATTGGGTTGCCAAGCTTCCAAAAAACTACGAGTTTCCTGAAATCTCAGCAAACATTTTTTCACCCAATCTTGATGATACTTGCAGGAAATGATCAGTACACCAATCCCACTTGGCTCACCAAATTTCGTTCTTCTAGGTTCAACCGTTCCTTTGCAGTAACCGTTTTCATGTTTAGGTTTCACTCTGTTTTCTCCTATATGGATACTTGTAGTTGGAACTCTAAATCAAACACGGTTTGTGCTATCTCTTTGAAACTTGGCACAATAATGTAGTTCCAAGTTTTATCGATATGGTTTGTGTCCTATTGAAGTAGCCCCAAGCAGAGACTGACGAGAATCACTTTCATTGAATTGGGTTGCCAAGCTTCCAAAAAACTACGAGTTTCCTGAAATCTCAGCAAACTTTTTTTTCACCCAATCTTGATGATACTTGCCATTAATGATCAGTACACCAATCCTACTTGGCTCACTATATTGCGTTCATCTATTTAAACCGTTCCTTTGCAATAACCGTTTTCATTTTTAGGTTTCACTCTGTTTTCTCCTATATGGATACATGTAGTTGGAACTCTAAATCAAACACGGTTTGTGCTAGCTCTTTGAAACTTGGCACAATAATGTAGTTCCAAGTTCTATCGCTATGGTTTGTGTCCTATTGAAGTAGCCCCAAGCAGAGACTGACGAGAATCACTTTCATTGAATTGGGTTGCCAAGCTTCCAAAAAACTACGAGTTTCCTGAAATCTCAGCAAACATTTTTTCACCCAATCTTGATGATACTTGCAGGAAATGATCAGTACACCAATCCCACTTGGCTCACTAAATTGCGTTCTTCTAGGTTAAACCATTCCTTTGCAGTAACCATTTTCATGTTTAGGTTTCACTCTGTTTTCTCCTATATGGATACTTGTAGTTGGAACTCTAAATCAAACACGGTTTGTGCTATCTCTTTGAAACTTGGAACAATAATGTAGTTCCAAATTCTATCGCTATGGTTTGTGTCCTATTGGAGTAGCCACAAGCAGACACTGACGAGAATCACTTTCATTGAAAGGGGTTGCCAACTTCCAAAAAACGACGAGTTTCCGGAAATCTCAGCAAACATTTTGTCACCCAATCTAAATGATACTTCCAGTTAATGATCAGTACACCAATCCCACTTGGCTCACCAAATTTCGTTCTTCTAGGTTCAACCGTTCCTTTGCAGTAACCGTTTTCATGTTTAGGTTTCACTCTGTTTTCTCCTGTATGGATACATGTAGTTGGAACTCTAAATCAAACACGGTTTGGGCTAGCTCTTTGAAACTTGGCAAAATAATGTAGTTCCAAGTTCTCTCACTATGGTTTGTGTCGTATTGAAGTAGCCCCAAGCAGCGACTGACGAGAATCACTTTCATTGAAAGGCCTTGCCAAGCTTCCAAAAAACTACGAGTTTTCGGAACTATCAGCAAACATTTTTTCAACCAATCTAGATGATACTTCCATTTAATGATCAGTATACCAATCCCACTTGGTTCACCAAATTTCGTTCTTATACGTTAAACCGTTCCTTTGCAGTAACCGTTTTCAAGTTTAGGTTTCACTCTGTTTTCTCCTATATGGATACATGTAGTTGGAACTCTAAATCAAACACGGTTTGTGCTAGCTCTTTGAAACTTGGCACAATAATGTAATTCCTCGTTCTATCGCTATGGTTTGTGTCCTATTGAAGTAGCCCCAAGCAGAGACTGACGAGAATCACTTTCATTGAAAGGGGTTGCCAAGCTTCTAAAAAACTAGGAGTTTCCTGAAATCTCAGCAAACATTTTTTCACCCAATCTTGATGATACTTGCAGGTAATGAGCACTACACCAATCCCACTTGGCTCACCAAATTTCGTTCTTCTAGGTTAAACCGTTCCTTTGCAGTAACCGTTTTCATGTTTAGGTTTCACTCTGTTTTCTCTTATATGGATACATGTAGTTGGAACGCTAAATCAAACACGGTTTGTGCTAGCTCTTTGAAACTTGGCACAAAAATGTAGTTCCAAGTTCTATCGCTATGGTTTGTGTCCTATTAAAGTAGCCCGAAGCAGACACTGACGAGCATTACTTTCATTGAAAGGGGTTGCCAAGCTTCCAAAATCTACGAGTTTCCGGAAATCTCAGCAAACATTTTTTCACCCAATCTTGATGATACTTCCATTTAATGATCAGTACACCAATCCCACTTGGCTCACCAAATTTCGTTCTTCTAGGTTAAACCGTTCCTTTGCAGTAACCGTTTTCATGTTTAGGTTTCACTCTGTTTTCTCCTATATGGATACATGTAGTTGGAACTCTAAATCAAACACGGTTTGTGCTATCTCTTTGAAACTTGGCACAATAATGTAGTTCCAAGTTCTGTCGCTATGGTTTGTGTCCTATTGAAGTTGCCCCAAGCAGAGACTGATGAGAATCACTTTCATTGAAAGGGGTTGCTAAGCTTCCAAAAAACTACGAGTTCCCGGAAATCTCAGCAAACATTTTTTCACCCATATTTTTGATACTTGCAGGTATTGATCAGTACACCGATCCCACTTGGCTCACCAAATTTCGTTCTTCCAGGTTAAACCGTTCCTTTGCAGTCACCGTTTTCATGTTTAGGTTTCACTCTGTTTTCTCCTATATGGATACATGTAGTTGGAACTCTAAATCAAACACGGTTTGTGCTAGCTCTTTGAAACTTGGCACAATAATGTAGTTCCAAGTTCTATCGCTATGGTTTGTGTCCTATTGAAGTAGCCCCAAGCAGAGACTGATGAGAATCACTTTCATTGAAAGGGGTTGCCAACTTCCAAAAAACTACGAGTTTCCGGAAATCTCAGCAAACATTTTTTCACCCAATCTAAATGATACTTCCAGTTAATGATTAGTACACCAATCCCACTTGGCTCACCAAATTTCGTTCTTCTAGGTTCAATCGTTCCTTTGCAGTAACCGTTTTCATGTTTAGGTTTCACTCTGTTTTCTCCTGTATGGATACATGTAGTTGGAACTCTAAATCAAACACGGTTTGTGCTAGCTCTTTGAAACTTGGCAAAATAATGTAGTTCCAAGTTCTATCGCTATGGTTTGTGTCCTATTGAAGTAGCCCCAAGCAGAGACTGACGAGAATCACTTTCATTGAATTGGGTTGCCAAGCTTCCAAAAAACTACGAGTTTCCTGAAATCTCAGCAAACATTTTTTCACCCAATCTTGATGATACTTGCAGGAAATGATCAGTACACCAATCCCACTTGGCTCACTAAATTGCGTTCTTCTAGGTTAAACCATTCCTTTGCAGTAACCGTTTTCATGTTTAGGTTTCACTCTGTTTTCTCCTATATGGATACTTGTAGTTGGAACTCTAAATCAAACACGGTTTGTGCTATCTCTTTGAAACTTGGCACAATAATGTAGTTCCAAGTTCTATTGCTATGGTTTGTGTCCTATTGAAGTAGCCCCAAGCAGACACTGACGAGAATCACTTTCATTGAAAGGGGTTGCCAACTTCCAAAAAACGACGAGTTTCCGGAAATCTCAGCAAACATTTTTTCACCCAATCTAAATGATACTTCCAGTTAATGATCAGTACACCAATCCCACTTGTTTTTTTTTTTTCTTTTTTTTTTTTATTGGTCGTTCATAACATTACATAGTTCTTAATACATCATATTACACGGTTTGATTCAAGTGGATTATGAACTCCCGCTTTTACCCCGTATACAAATTGCTGTATCACATCAGTTACCCTTCCATTGATTTACATATTGCCTTTCTAGTGTCTGATGTATTCTGCTGTCTGTCCTATTGTCTACTATCCCCCCTCCCCTCCCCTCCCCTCCCCTCCCCTTTTCTCTCTCTACCCCTTCTACTGTAAATCATGTCTTCCATTTGTATTCTCTTGACTTACCCCTCCTTACCTCTTATATGACATTTTGTATAACCCTGAGGATCGCCTTCCATTTCCATGCAATTTCCCTTCTCACTCCCTTTCCCTCCCACCTCTCATCCCTGTTTACTGTAAATATTCTTCTCAAGCTCTTCGTCCCTACCCTGTCCTTGTTTACACCCCTTATATCAAAGGAGTCATTTGGTATTTGTTTTTTAAAGATTGACTAGCTTCACTTAGCATAATCTGCTCTAATGCCATCCACTTCCCTCCAAATTCTATAATTTTGTCATTTTTTAATGCAGAGTAATACTCCATAGTGTATAAATGCCACATTTTTTTTATCCATTCATCTATTGAAGGGCATCTAGGCTGGTTCCACAGTCTTGCTATCGTGAATTGAGCTGCTATGAACATCGATGTAGCAGTGTCCCTGTAGCATGCTCTTGTTAGGGCTTTAGGGAATAGACCGAGAAGGGGAATAGCTGGGTCAAATGGTGGTTCCATTCCCAGCTTTCTGAGAAATCTCCATACTGCTTTCCAAATTGGCTGCACCAATTTGCAGTCCCACCAGCAATGAACAAGAGTGCCCTTTTCCCCGCATCCTCTCCAGCACTTATTGTTGTTTGACTTCCTAATGGCTGCCAGTCTTACTGGAGTGAGATGGTATCTTAGGGTAGTTTTGATTTGCATTTCTCTGACTGCTAGCGATGGTGAGCGTTTTTTCATGTACTTGTTGATTGATTGTATGTCCTCCTCTGAGAAGTGTCTGTTCAGGTCCTTGGCCCATTTATTGATTGGGTTATTTGTTATCTTATTGTCTAATTTTTTGAGTTCTTTGTATATTCTGGTTATTAGGGCTCTATCTGAAGTGTGTGGAGTAAAGATTTGTTCCCAGGATGTAGGCTCCCTATTTATCTCTCTTATTGTTTCTTTTGCTGAGAAAAAACTTTTTAGTTTGAGTAAGTCCCATTTGTTGATTCTATTTGTTAACTCTAGCGCTATGGGTGTCCTATTGAGGAATTTGGAGCCCGATCCCACAGCGTGTAGATCATAACCAACTTTTTCTTCTATCAGATGCCGTGTCTCTGATTTAATATCAAGCTCCTTGATCCATTTTGAGTTAACTTTTGTGCACGGCGAGAGATAGGGATTCAGATTCATTTTGGTGCAAATGGATTTCCAGTTTTCCCAGCACCATTTGTTGAAGATGCTATCCTTCCTCCATTGCATGCTTTTAGCCCCTTTATCAAAAATAAGATAGTTGTAGTTTTGTGGATTAGTTACTGTGTCCTCTATTCTGTACCATTGGTCCACCCGCCTGTTTTGGTACCAGTACCATGCTGTTTTTGTTACTATTGCTCTGTAGTATAGCTTGAAGTCTGGTATCGCTATACAGCCTGATTCACACTTCCTGCTTAGTATTGTTTTTGCTATTCTGGGTCTTTTATTATTCCATATGAATTTCATGATTCTTTTATCTATTTCTACAAGATATGCTGTTGGGATTTTGATTGGCATTGCATTGAACTTATAGAGAACTTTTGGTAATATCGCCATTTTGATGATGTTAGTTCTGCCTATCCATGAGCAGGGTATGTTTTTCCATCTTCTAAGGTCTTCTTCTATGTCTTTCTTTAGGGTTCTGTAATTTTCATTGTATAAATCTTTCACCTCTTTTGTTAGGTTGATTCCCAAGTATTTTATTTTTTGGGGGGATATTGTGAATGGAGTAGTTGTCCTCATTTCCGTTTCAGAGGATTTGTCGCTCATATACAGGAACGCGTTTGATTTATGCGTGTTGATCTTATATCCTGCCACTTTGCTGAATTCATTTATTAGCTCTAATAGCTTCTTTGTAGACCCTTTTGGGTCTGCTAGGTATAGAATCATATCATCTGCAAATAGTGATAATTTAAGTTCTTCTTTTCCTATTTTTATGCCTTTAATTTCTTTTGACTGTCTAATTGCTCTGGCCAGTGTTTCGAGGACTATGTTGAACAGAAGTGGTGAGAGAGGGCATCCCTGTCTTGTACCAGATCTTAGAGGGAATGCCTTCAATTTTTCTCCATTCAGAATGATGCTGGCCTGTGGCTTATCATAGATTGCTTTTACAATGTTGAGGTATGATCCTGTTATCCCTAATTTTTCTAGCGTTTTGAACATAAAGGGATGCTGTACTTTGTCGAATGCTTTTTCTGCATCTATTGAGATGATCATATGGTTCTTATTTTTAAGTCTATTGATGTGGTGAATAACATTTATTGATTTCCGTATATTAAACCAGCCTTGCATCCCAGGGATGAATCCTACTTGATCATGATGTATAATTTTTTTGATATGTATTTGAATCCGATTCGCCAGAATTTTATTGAGGATTTTTGCGTCAAGGTTCATTAGAGATATTGGTCTGTAGTTTTCCTTCTTTGATGTGTCTTTGTCTGGTTTCGGAATCAGGGTGATGTTGGCGTCGTAGAATGAATTTGGAAGTTCTCCCTCTTTTTCTATTTCCTGAAATAGCTTGAAAAGTATTGGTGTTAGTTCCTCTTTAAAGGTTTTGTAAAACTCTGCTGTATACCCATCCGGTCCTGGGCTTTTTTAGTTGGTAGTCTTTTGATGGTTTCTTCTATTTCCTCTATTGTTATTGGTCTGTTTAGGTTGTCTATATCCTCCTGGCTCAATCTGGGCAGATCATAGGACTCAAGGAATTTATCTATGCCTTCACTATCTTCTATTTTATTGGAGTATAAGGATTCAAAGTAATTTCTGATTATCTTCTGTATTTCTGAAGTGTCTGTTGTGATATTGCCTTTTTCATCCCGTATGCTAGTAATTTGGGTTCTCTCTCTTCTTCTCTTCGTTAGCATGGCTAAGGGTCTGTCAATTTTATTTATTTTTTCAAAGAACCAGCTTTGATCATCCCACTTGGCTCACCAAATTTCGTTCTTCTAGGTTCAACCGTTCCTTTGCAGTAACCGTTTTCATGTTTAGGTTTCACTCTGTTTTCTCCTATATGGATACATGTATTTGGAACTCTAAATCAAACACGGTTTGTGCTAGGTCTTTGAAACTTGGCACAATAATGTAGTTCCAAGTTCTATCGCTATGGTTTGTGTCCTATTGAAGTAGCCCCAAGCAGAGACTGACGAGAATCACTTTCATTGAATTGGGTTGCCAAGCTTCCAAAAAACTACGAGTTTTATGAAATCTCAGCATACATTTTTTCACCCAATCTTGATGATACTTGCAGGAAATGATCAGTACACCAATCCCACTTGGCTCACTAAATTGCATTCTTCTAGGTTAAACCCTTCCTTTGCAGTAACCGTTTTCATGTTTAGGTTTCACTCTGTTTTCTCCTATATGGATACATGTAGTTGGAACTCTAAATCAAACACGGTTTGTGCTATCTCTTTGAAACTTGGCACAATAATGTAGTTCCAAGTTCTATCGCTATGGTTTGTGTCCTATTGAAGTAGCCCCAAGCAGACACTGACGAGAATCACTTTCATTGAAAGGGGTTGCCAACTTCCAAAAAACGACGAGTTTCCGGAAATCTCAGCAAACATTTTTTCACCCAATCTAAATGATACTTCCAGTTAATGATCAGAACACCAATCCCACTTGGCTCACCAAATTTCGTTCTTCTAGGTTCAACCGTTCCTTTGCAGTAACCGTTTTCATGTTTAGGTTTCACTCTGTTTTCTCCTATATGGATACATGTAGTTGGAACTCTAAATCAAACACGGTTTGTGCTAGCTCTTTGAAACTTGGCACAATAATGTAGTTCCAAGTTCTATCGCTATGGTTTGTGTCCTATTGAAGTAGCCCCAAGCAGAGACTGACGAGAATCACATTCATTGAATTGGGTTGCCAAGCTTCCAAAAAACTACGAGTTTCCTGAAATCTCAGCAAACGTTTTTTCACCCAATCTTGATGATACTTGCAGGAAATGATCAGTACACCAATCCCACTTGGCTCACTAAATTGCGTTCTTCTAGGTTAAACCATTCCTTTGCAGTAACCGTTTTCATGTTTAGGTTTCACTCTGTTTTCTCCTATATGGATACATGTAGTTGGAACTCTAAATCAAACACGGTTTGTGCTAGCTCTTTGAAACTTGGCACAATAATGTAGATCCAAGTTCTATCGCTATGGTTTGTGTCCTATTGAAGTAGCCGCAAGCAGACACTGACGAGAATCACTTTCATTGAAAGGGGTTGCCAACTTCCAAAAACGACGAGTTTCCGGAAATCTCAGCAAACATTTTTTCACCCAATCTAAATGATACTTCCAGTTAATGATCAGTACACCAATCCCACTTGGCTCACCAAATTTCGTTCTTCTAGGTTCAACCGTTCATTTGCAGTAACCGTTTTCATGTTTAGGTTTCACTCTGTTTTCTCCTATATGGATACATGTAGTTGGAACTCTAAATCAAACACGGTTTGTGCTAGCTCTTTGAAACTTGGCACAATAATGTAGTTCCAAGTTCTATCGCTATGGTTTGTGTCCTATTGAAGTAGCCCCAAGCAGACACTGACGAGAATCACTTTCATTGAAAGGGGTTGCCAACTTCCAAAAAACGACGAGTTTCCGGAAATCTCAGCAAACATTTTTTCACCCAATCTAAATGATACTTCCAATTAATCATCAGTACACCAATCCCACTTGGCTCACCAAATTTCGTTCTTCTAGGTTAAACCATTCCTTTGCAGTCACCGTTTTCATGTTTAGGTTTCACTCTGTTTTCTCCTATATGGATACATGTAGTTGGAACTCTAAATCAAACACGGTTTGTGCTAGCTCTTTGAAACTTGGCACAATAATGTAATTCCTAGTTCTATCGCTATGGTTTGTGTCCTATTGAAGTAGCCCCAAGCAGAGACTGACGAGAATCACTTTCATTGAAAGGGGTTGCCAAGCTTCTAAAAAACTAGGAGTTTCCGGAAATCTCAGCAAACATTTTTTCACCCAATCTTGATGATACTTGCAGATAATGAGCACTACACCAATCCCACTTGGCTCACCAAATTTCGTTCTTCTAGGTTCAACCGTTCCTTTGCAGTAACCGTTTTCATGTTTAGGTTCACTCTGTTTTCTCCTATAAGGATACTTGTAGTTGGAACTCTAAATCAAACACGGTTTGTGCTATCTCTTTGAAACTTGGCACAATAATGTAGTTCCAAGTTCTATCGCTATGGTTTGTGTCCTGTTGAAGTAGCCCCAAGCAGAGACTGACGAGAATCACTTTCATTGAATTGGGTTGCCAAGCTTCCAAAAAACTACGAGTTTCCTGAAATCTCAGCAAACTTTTTTTTCACCCAATCTTGATGATACTTGCCATTAATGATCAGTACACCAATCCCACTTGGCTCACTAAATTGCGTTCTTCTAGGTTAAACCGTTCCTTTGCAGTAACCGTTTTCATGTTTAGGTTTCACTCTGTTTTCTCCTATATGGATACATGTAGTTGGAACTCTAAATCAAACACGGTTCGTGCTAGCTCTTTGAAACTTGGCAAAATAATGTAGTTCCAAGTTCTCTCGCTATGGTTTGTGTCCTATTGAAGTAGCCCCAAGCAGAGACTGACGAGAATCACTTTCATTGAAAGGCGTTGCCAAGCTTCCAAAAAACTACGAGTTTTCGGAAATATCAGCAAACATTTTTTCAACCAATCTAGATGATACTTCCATTTAATGATCAGTATACCAATCCCACTTGGTTCACCAAATTTCGTTCTTATACGTTAAACCGTTCCTTTGCAGTAACCGTTTTCATGTTTAGGTTTCACTCTGTTTTCTCCTATATGGATACATGTAGTTGGAACTCTAAATCAAACACGGTTTGTGCTAGCTCTTTGAAACTTGGCACAATAATGTAGTTCCAAGTTCTATCGCTATGGTTTGTGTCCTATTGAAGTAGCCCCAAGCAGAGACTGACGAGAATCACTTTCATTGAATTGGGTTGCCAAGCTTCCAAAAAACTACGAGTTTCCTGAAATCTCAGCAAACATTTTTTCACCCAATCTCGATGATACTTGCAGGAAATGATCAGTACACCAATCCCACTTGGCTCACTAAATTGCGTTCTTCTAGGTTAAACCATTCCTTTGCAGTAACTGTTTTCATGTTTAGGTTGCACTCTGTTTTCTCCTATATGGATACTTGTAGTTGGAACTCTAAATCAAACACGGTTTGTGCTATCTCTTTGAAACTTGGCACAATAATGTAGTTCCAAGTTCTCTCGCTATGGATTGTGTCCTATTGAAGTAGCCCCAAGCAGACACTGACGAGAATCACTTTCATTGAAAGGGGTTGCCAACTTCCAAAAAACGACGAGTTTCCGGAAATCTCAGCAAACATTTTTTCACCCAATCTAAATGATACTTCCAGTTAATGATCAGTACACCAATCCCACTTGGCTCACCAAATTTTGTTCTTCTAGGTTCAACCGTTCCTTTGCAGTAACCGTTTTCATGTTTAGGTTTCACTCTGTTTTCTCCTGTATGGATACATGTAGTTGGAACTCTAAATCAAACACGGTTTGTGCTAGCTCTTTGATACTTGGCAAAATAATGTAGTTCCAAGTTCTCTCGCTATGGTTTGTGTCCTATTGAAGTAGCCCCAAGCAGAGACTGACGAGAATCACTTTCATTGAAAGGCGTTGCCAAGCTTCCAAAAAACTACGAGTTTTCGGAAATATCAGCAAACATTTTTTCAACCAATCTAGATGGTACTTCCATTTAATGATCAGTATACCAATACCACTTGGTTCACCAAATTTTGTTCTTATACGTTAAACCGTTCCTTTGCAGTAACCGTTTTCAAGTTTAGGTTTCACTCTGTTTTCTCCTATATGGATACATGTAGTTGGAAAACTAAATCAAACACGGTTTGTGCTAGCTCTTTGAAACTTGGCACAATAATGTAATTCCTAGTTCTATCGCTATGGTTTGTGTCCTATTGAAGTAGCCCCAAGCAGAGACTGACGAGAATCACTTTCATTGAAAGGGGTTGCCAAGCTTCTAAAAAACTAGGAGTTTCCTGAAATCTCAGCAAACATTTTTTCACCCAATCTTGATGATACTTCCATTTAATGATCAGTACACCAATCCCACATGGCTCACCAAATTTCGTTCTTCTAGGTTAAACCGTTCCTTTGCAGTAACCGTTTTCATGTTTAGGTTTCACTCTGTTTTCTCCTATATGGATACATGTAGTTGGAACTCTAAATCAAACACTGTTTGTGCTATCTCTTTGAAACTTGGCACAATAATGTAGTTCCAAGTTCTGTCGCTATGGTTTGTGTCCTATTGAAGTTGCCCCAAGCAGAGACTGATGAGAATCACTTTCATTGAAAGGGGTTGCTAAGCTTCCAAAAAACTACGAGTTCCCCGAAGTCTCAGCAAACATTTTTTCACCCATATTTTTGATACTTGCAGGTATTGATCAGTACACCGATCCCACTTGGCTCACCAAATTTCGTTCTTCCAGGTTAAACCGTTCCTTTGCAGTCACCGTTTTCATGTTTAGGTTTCACTCTGTTTTCTCCTATATGGATACATGTAGTTGGAACTCTAAATCAAACACGGTTTGTGCTAGCTCTTTGAAACTTGGCACAATAATGTAGTTCCAAGTTCTATCGCTATGGTTTGTGTCCTATTGAAGTAGCCCCAAGCAGAGACTGATGAGAATCACTTTCATTGAAAGGGGTTGCCAACTTCCAAAAACGACGAGTTTCCGGAAATCTCAGCAAACATTTTTTCACCCAATCTAAATGATACTTCCAGTTAATGATTAGTACACCAATCCCACTTGGCTCACCAAATTTCGTTCTTCTAGGTTAAACCGTTCCTTTGCAGTCACCGTTTTCATGTTTAGGTTTCACTCTGTTTTCTCCTATATGGATACATGTAGTTGGAACTCTAAATCAAACACGGTTTGTGCTAGCTCTTTGAAACTTGGCACAATAATGTAGTTCCAAGTTCTATCGCTATGGTTTGTGTCCTATTGAAGTAGCCCCAAACAGAGACTGACGAGCATTACTTTCATTGAAAGGGGTTGCCAAGCTTCCAAAATCTACGAGTTTCCGGAAATCTCAGCAAACATTTTTTCACCCAATCTTGATGATGCTTATATTTAATGATCAGTACACCAATCCCACTTGGCTCACCAAATTTCGTTCTTCTAGGTTCAACCGTTCCTTTGCAGTAACCGTTTTCATGTTTAGGTTTCACTCTGTTTTCTCCTGTATGGATACATGTAGTTGGAACTCTAAATCAAACACGGTTTGTGCTAGCTCTTTGAAACTTGGCACAATAATGTAGTTCCAAGTTCTCTCACTATGGTTTGTGTCGTATTGAAGTAGCCCCAAGCAGAGACTGACGAGAATCACTTTCATTGAATTGGGTTGCCAAGCTTCCAAAAAACTACGAGTTTCCTGAAATCTCAGCAAACATTTTTTTACCCAATCTTGATGATACTTGCAGGAAATGATCAGTACACCAATCCCACTTGGCTCACTAAATTGCGTTCTTCTAGGTTAAACCATTCCTTTGCAGTAACCGTTTTCATGTTTAGGTTTCACTCTGTTTTCTCCTATATGGATACTTGTAGTTGGAACTCTAAATCAAACACGGTTTGTGCTTTCTCTTTGAAACTTGACACAATAATGTAGTTCCAAGTTCTATCGCTATGGTTTGTGTCCTATTGGAGCAGCCCCAAGCAGACACTGACGAGAATCACTTTCATTGAAAGGGGTTGCCAACTTCCAAAAAACGACGAGTTTCCGGAAATATCAGCAAACATTTTTTCACCCAATCTAAATGATACTTCCAGTTAATGATCAGTACACCAATCCCACTTGGCTCACCAAATTTCGTTCTTCTAGGTTCAACCGTTCCTTTGCAGTAACCGTTTTCATGTTTAGGTTTCACTCTGTTTTCTCCTGTATGGATACATGTAGTTGGAACTCTAAATCAAACACGGTTTGTGCTAGCTCTTTGAAACTTGGCAAAATAATGTAGTTCCAAGTTCTCTCACTATGGTTTGTGTCGTATTGAAGTAGCCCCAAGCAGCGACTGACGAGAATCACTTTCATTGAAAGGCGTTGCCAAGCTTCCAAAAAACTACGAGTTTTCGGAACTATCAGCAAACATTTTTTCAACCAATCTAGATGATACTTCCATTTAATGATCAGTATACCAATCCACTTGGTTCACCAAATTTCGTTCTTATACGTTAAACCGTTCCTTTGCAGTAACCGTTTTCATGTTTAGGTTTCACTCTGTTTTCTCCTATATGGATACTTGTAGTTGGAACTCTAAATCAAACACGGTTTGTGCTATCTCTTTGAAATTTGGCAAAATAATGTAGTTCCAAGTTTTATCGCTATGGTTTGTGTCCTATTGAAGTAGCCCCAAGCAGAGACTGACGAGAATCACTTTCATTGAATTGGGTTGCCAAGCTTCCAAAAAACTACGAGTTTCCTGAAATCTCAGCAAACTTTTTTTTCACCCAATCTTGATGATACTTGCCATTAATGATCAGTACACCAATCCCACTTGGCTCACTAAATTGCGTTCTTCTAGGTTAAACCGTTCCTTTGCAGTAACCGTTTTCATTTTTAGGTTTCACACTGTTTTCTCCTATATGGATACATGTAGTTGGAACTCTAAATCAAACACGGTTTGTGCTAGCTCTTTGAAACTTGGCACAATAATGTAGTTCCAAGTTCTATCGCTATGGTTTGTGTCCTATTGAAGTAGCCCCAAGCAGAGACTGACGAGAATCACTTTCATTTAATTCGGTTGCCAAGCTTCCAAAAAACTACGAGTTTCCTGAAATCTCAGCAAACATTTTTTCACCCAAACTTGATGATACTTGCAGGAAATGATCAGTACACCAATCCCACTTGGCTCACCAAATTTCGTTCTTCTAGGTTAAACCGTTCCTTTGCAGTCACCGTTTTCATGTTTAGGTTTCACTCTGTTTTCTCCTATGTGGATACATGTAGTTGGAACTCTAAATCAAACACGGTTTGTGCTAGCTCTTTGAAACTTGGCACAATAATGTAGTTCCAAGATCTATTGCTATGGTTTGTGTCCTATTGAAGTAGCCCCAAGCAGACACTGACGAGAATCACTTTCATTGAAAGGGGTTGTCAACTTCCAAAAAACGACGAGTTTCCGGAAATCTCAGCAAACATTTTTTCACCCAATCTAAATGATACTTCCAGTTAATGATTAGTACACCAATCCCACTTGGCTCACCAAATTTCGTTCTTCTAGGTTCAACCGTTCCTTTGCAGTAAACGTTTTCATGTTTAGGTTTCACTCTGTTTTCTCCTATATGGATACATGTAGTTGGAACTCTAAATCAAACACGGTTTGTGCTAGCTCTTTGAAACTTGGCACAATAATGTAGTTCCAAGTTCTATCGCTATGGTTTGTGTCCTATTGAAGTAGCCCCAAGCAGACACTGACGAGAATCACTTTCATTGAAAGGGGTTGCCAAGCTTCCAATAAATTACGAGTTTCCGGAAATCTCAGCAAACATTGTTTCATCCAAACTTTTGATACTTGCAGGTAATGATCAGTACACCAATCCCACTTGGCTCACCAAATTTCGTTTTCTAGGTTCAACCGTTGCTTTGCAGTAACCGTTTTCATGTTTAGGTTTCACTCTGTTTTCTCGTATATGGATACATGTAGTTGGAACTCTAAATCAAACACGGTTTGTGCTAGCTCTTTGAAACTTGGCACAATAATGTAGTTCCAAGTTCTATCGCTATGGTTTGTTTCGTATTGAAGTAGCCCCAAGCAGAGACTGACGAGAATGACTTTCATTGAATTGGGTTGCCAAGCTTCCAAAAAACTACGAGTTTCCGGAAATCTCAGCAAACATTTTTTCAACCAATCTTGATGACACTTACAGTTAATGATCAGTACACCAATCCCAATTGGCTCACCAAATTTCGTTCTTCTAGGTTCAACCGTTCCTTTGCAGTAACCGTTTTCATGTTTAGGTTTCACTCTGTTTTCTCCTATATGGATACATGTAGTTGGAACTCTAAATCAAACACGGTTTGTGCTAGCTCTTTGAAACTTGGCACAATAATGTAGTTCCAAGTTCTATCGCTATGGTTTGTGTCCTATTGGAGCAGCCCCAAGCAGACACTGACGAGAATCACTTTCATTGAAAGGGGTTGCCAACTTCCAAAAAACGACGTGTTTCCGGAAATATCAGCAAACATTTTTTCACCCAATCTAAATGATACTTCCAGTTAATGATCAGTACACCAATCCCACTTGGCTCACCAAATTTCGTTCTTCTAGGTTCAACCGTTCCTTTGCAGTAACCGTTTTCATGTTTAGGTTTCACTCTGTTTTCTCCTGTATGGATACATGTAGTTGGAACTCTAAATCAAACACGGTTTGTGCTAGCTCTTTGAAACTTGGCAAAATAATGTAGTTCCAAGTTCTCTCACTATGGTTTGTGTCGTATTGAAGTAGCCCCAAGCAGCGACTGACGAGAATCACTTTCATTGAAAGGCGTTGCCAAGCTTCCAAAAAACTACGAGTTTTCGGAACTATCAGCAAACATTTTTTTCAACCAATCTAGATGATACTTCCATTTAATGATCAGTATACCAATCCCACTTGGTTCACCAAATTTCGTTCTTATACGTTAAACCGTTCCTTTGCAGTAACCGTTTTCATGTTTAGGTTTCACTCTGTTTTCTCCTATATGGATACTTGTAGTTGGAACTCTAAATCAAACACGGTTTGTGCTATCTCTTTGAAACTTGGCAAAATAATGTAGTTCCAAGTTTTATCGCTATGGTTTGTGTCCTATTGAAGTAGCCCCAAGCAGAGACTGACGAGAATCACTTTCATTGAATTGGGTTGCCAAGCTTCCAAAAAACTACGAGTTTCCTGAAATCTCAGCAAACTTTTTTTTCACCCAATCTTGATGATACTTGCCATTAATGATCAGTACACCAATCCCACTTGGCTCACTAAATTGCGTTCTTCTAGGTTAAACCGTTCCTTTGCAGTAACCGTTTTCATTTTTAGGTTTCACACTGTTTTCTCCTATATGGATACATGTAGTTGGAACTCTAAATCAAACACGGTTTGTGCTATCTCTTTGAAACTTGGCACAATAATGTAGTTCCAAGTTCTATCGCTATGGTTTGTGTCCTATTGAAGTAGCCCCAAGCAGAGACTGACGAGAATCACTTTCATTTAATTGGGTTGCCAAGCTTCCAAAAAACTACGAGTTTCCTGAAATCTCAGCAAACATTTTTTCACCCAATCTTGATGATACTTGCAGGAAATGATCAGTACACCAATCCCACTTGGCTCACCAAATTTCGTTCTTCTAGGTTAAACCGTTCCTTTGCAGTCACCGTTTTCATGTTTAGGTTTCACTCTGTTTTCTCCTATATGGATACATGTAGTTGGAACTCTAAATCAAACACGGTTTGTGCTAGCTCTTTGAAACTTGGCACAATAATGTAGTTCCAAGATCTATTGCTATGGTTTGTGTCCTATTGAAGTAGCCCCAAGCAGACACTGACGAGAATCACTTTCATTGAAAGGGGTTGCCAACTTCCAAAAAACGACGAGTTTCCGGAAATCTCAGCAAACATTTTTTCACCCAATCTAAATGATACTTCCAGTTAATGATTAGTACACCAATCCCACTTGGCTCACCAAATTTCGTTCTTCTAGGTTCAACCGTTCCTTTGCAGTAAACGTTTTCATGTTTAGGTTTCACTCTGTTTTCCCCTATATGGATACATGTAGTTGGAACTCTAAATCAAACACGGTTTGTGCTAGCTCTTTGAAACTTGGCACAATAATGTAGTTCCAAGTTCTATCGCTATGGTTTGTGTCCTATTGAAGTAGCCCCAAGCAGACACTGACGAGAATCACTTTCATTGAAAGGGGTTGCCAAGCTTCCAATAAATTACGAGTTTCCGGAAATCTCAGCAAACATTGTTTCATCCAAACTTTTGATACTTGCAGGTAATGATCAGTACACCAATCCCACTTGGCTCACCAAATTTCGTTTTCTAGGTTCAACCGTTCCTTTGCAGTAACCGTTTTCATGTTTAGGTTTCACTCTGTTTTCTCGTATATGGATACATGTAGTTGGAACTCTAAATCAAACACGGTTTGTGCTAGCTCTTTGAAACTTGGCACAATAATGTAGTTCCAAGTTCTATCGCTATGGTTTGTTTCGTATTGAAGTAGCCCCAAGCAGAGACTGACGAGAATGACTTTCATTGAATTGGGTTGCCAAGCTTCCAAAAAACTACGAGTTTCCGGAAATCTCAGCAAACATTTTTTCAACCAATCTTGATGACACTTACAGTTAATGATCAGTACACCAATCCCACTTGGCTCACCAAATTTCGTTCTTCTAGGTTCAACCGTTCCTTTGCAGTAACCGTTTTCATGTTTAGGTTTCACTCTGTTTTCTCCTATATGGATACATGTAGTTGGAACTCTAAATCAAACACGGTTTGTGCTAGCTCTTTGAAACTTGGCACAATAATGTAGTTCCAAGTTCTATCGCTATGGATTGTGTCGTATTGAAGTAGCCCCAAGCAGAGACTGACGAGAATGACTTTAATTGAATTGGGTTGCCAAGCTTCCAAAAAACTACGAGTTTCCGGAAATCTCAGCAAACATTTTTTCAACCAATCTTGATGATACTTACAGTTAATGATCAGTACACCAATCCCACTTGGCTCACCAAATTTCGTTCTTCTAGGTTCAACCGTTCCTTTGCAGTAACCGTTTTCATGTTTAGGTTTCACTATGTTTTCTCCTATATGGATACTTGTAGTTGGAACTCTAAATCAAAGACGGTTTGTGCTAGCTCTTTGAAACTTGGCACAATAATGTAGTTCTAAGTTCTATCGCTATGGTTTGTGTCCTATTGAAGTAGCCCCAAGCAGAGACTGACGAGAATGACTTTCATTGAATTGGGTTGCCAAGCTTCCAAAAAACTACGAGTTTCCGGAAATCTCAGCAAACATTTTTTCAACCAATCTTGATGATACTTACAGTTAATGATCAGTACACCAAACCCACTTGGCTCACCAAATTTAGTTCTTCTAGGTTCAACCGTTCCTTTGCAGTCACCGTTTTCATGTTTAGGTTTCACTCTGTTTTCTCCTATATGGATACATGTAGTTGGAACGCTAAATCAAACACGGTTTGTGCTAGCTCTTTGAAACTTGGCACAATAATGTAGTTCCAAGTTCTATCGCTATGGTTTGTATCCTATTGAAGTAGCCCCAAGCAGACACTGATGAGAATCACTTTCATTGAAAGGGGTTGCCAACTTCCAAAAAACGACGAGTTTCTGGAAATCTCAGCAAACATTTTTTCACCCAATCTAAATGATACTTCCAGTTAATGATCAGTACACCAATCCCACTTGGCTCACCAAATTTCGTTCTTCTAGGTTAAACCGTTCCTTTGCAGTAACCGTTTTCATGTTTAGGTTTCACTCTGTTTTCTCCTATATGGATACATGTAGTTGGAACTCTAAATCAAACACGGTTTGTGCTAGCTCTTTGAAACTTGGCACAATAATGTAGTTCCAAGTTCTATCACTATGGTTTGTGTCCTATTGAAGTAGCCCCAAGCAGAGACTGACGAGAATCACTTTCATTGAAAGGGGTTGCCAAGCTTCCAAAAAACTACGAGTTTCCTGAAATCTCAGCAAACATTTTTTCACCCAATCTTGATGATACTTGCAGGAAATGATCAGTACACCAATCCCACTTGGCTCACTAAATTGCGTTCTTCTAGGTTAACCATTCCTTTGCAGTAACCGTTTTCATGTTTAGGTTTCACTCTGTTTTCTCCTATATGGATACATGTAGTTGGAACTCTAAATCAAACACGGTTTGTGCTAGCTCTTTGAAACTTGGCACAATAATGTAGTTCCAAGTTCTCTCGCTATGGTTTGTGTCCTATTGAAGTAGCCCCAAGCAGAGACTGACGAGAATCACTTTCATTGAAAGGCGTTGCCAAGCTTCCAAAAAACTATGAGTTTTCGGAAATATCAGCAAACATTTTTTCAACCAATCTAGATGATACATCCATTTAATGATCAGTATACCAATCCCACTTGGTTCACCAAATTTCGTTCTTATACGTTAAACCGTTCCTTTGCAGTAACCGTTTTCAAGTTTAGGTTTCACTCTGTTTTCTCCTATATGGATACATGTAGTTGGAACTCTAAATCAAACACGGTTTGTGCTAGCTCTTTGAAACTTGGCACAATAATGTAGTTCCAAGTTCTGTCGCTATGGTTTGTGCCCTATTGAAGTAGCCCCAAGCAGAGACTGATGAGAATCACTTTCATTGAAAGGGGTTGCCAAGCTTCCAAAAAACTACGAGTTCCCGGAAATCTCAGAAAACATTTTTTCACCCAAACTTTTGATACTTGCAGGTATTGATCAGTACACCAATCCCACTTGGCTCACCAAATTTCGTTCTTCTAGGTTCAACCGTTCCTTTGTAGTAACCGTTTTCATGTTTAGGTTTCACTGTGTTTTTCTCCTATATGGATACATGCAGTTGGAACTCTAAATAAAACACGGTTTGTGCTAGCTCTTTGAAACTTGGCACAATAATGTAGTTCCAAGTTCTATCGCTATGGTTTGTGTCCTATTGAAGTAGCCCCAAGCAGACACTGACGAGAATGACTTTCATTGAAAGGGGTTGCCAACTTACAAAAAACGACGAGTTTCCGGAAATCTCAGCAAACATTTTTTCACCCAATCTAAATGATACTTACAGGAAATGATCAGTACACCAATCCCACTTGGCTCACCAAATTTCGTTCTTCTAGGTTCAACCGTTCCTTTGCAGTAACCGTTTTCATGTTTAGGTTTCACTCTGTTTTCTCCTATATGGATACATGTAGTTGGAACTCTAAATCAAACACGGTTTGGGCTAGCTCTTTGAAACTTGGCACAATAATGTAGTTCCAAGTTCTATCGCTATGGTTTGTGTCCTATTGAAGTAGCCCCAAGCAGAGACTGACGAGAATCACTTTCATTGAATTGGGTTGCCAAGCTTCCAAAAAACTACGAGTTTCCTGAAATCTCAGCAAACATTATTTCACCCAATCTTGATGATACTTGCAGGAAATGATCAGTACACCAATCCCACTTGGCTCACCAAATTTCGTTCTTCTAGGTTCAACCGTTCCTTTGCAGTAACCGTTTTCATGTTTAGGTTTCACTCTGTTTTCTCCTATATGGATACATGTAGTTGGAACTCTAAATCAAACACAGTTTGTGCTAGCTCTTTGAAACTTGGCACAATAATGTAGTTCCAAGTTCTATCGCTATGGTTTGTGTCCTATTGAAGTAGCCCCAAGCAGAGACTGACGAGAATGACTTTCATTGAATTGGGTTGCCAAGCTTCCAAAAAACTACGAGTTTCCGGAAATCTCAGCAAACATTTTTTCAACCAATCTTGATGATACTTACAGTTAATGATCAGTACACCAATCCCACTTGGCTCACCAAATTTCGTTCTTCTAGGTTCAACCGTTCCTTTGCAGTAACCGTTTTCATGTTTAGGTTTCACTCTGTTTTCTCCTATATGGATACATGTAGTTGGAACTCTAAATCAAACATGGTTTGTGCTAGCTCTTTGAAACTTGGCACAATAATGTAGTTCCAAGTTCTATCGCTATGGTTTGTGTCCTATTGAAGTAGCCCCAAGCAGAGACTGACGAGAATGACTTTAATTGAATTGGGTTTCCAAGCTTCCAAAAAACTACGAGTTTCCGGAAATCTCAGCAAACATTGTTTCACCCAAACTTTTGATACTTGCAGGTAATGATCAGTACACGAATCCGACTTGGCTCACCAAATTTCGTTCTTCTAGGTTCAACCGTTCCTTTGCAGTCACCGTTTTCATGTTTAGGTTTCACTCTGTTTTCTCCTATATGGATACATGTAGTTGGAACGCTAAATCAAACACGGTTTGTGCTAGCTCTTTGAAACTTGGCACAATAATGTAGTTCCAAGTTCTATCGCTATGGTTTGTGTCCTATTGAAGTAGCCCCAAGCAGACACTGACGAGAATCACTTTCATTGAAATGGGTTGCCAACTTCCAAAAAACGACGAGTTTCCGGAAATCTCAGCAAACATTTTTTCACCCAATCTAAATGATACTTCCAGTTAATGATCAGTACACCAATCCCACTTGGCTCACCAAATTTCGTTCTTCTAGGTTCAACCGTTCCTTTGCAGTAACCGTTTTCATGTTTAGGTTTCACTCTGTTTTCTCCTATATGCATACATGTAGTTGGAACTCTAAATCAAAGACGGTTTGTGCTAGCTCTTTGAAACTTGGCACAATAATGTAGTTTCAAGTTCTCTCGCTATGGTTTGTGTCCTATTGAAGTAGCCCCAAGCAGAGACTGACGAGAATCACTTTCATTGAATTGGGTTGCCAAGCTTCCAAAAAACTACGAGTCTTTGGAAATATCAGCAAACATTTTTTCAACCAATCTAGATGATACTTCCATTTAATGATCAGTATACCAATCCCACTTGGTTCACCAAATTTCGTTCTTATACGTTAAACCGTTCCTTTGCAGTAACAGTTTTCAAGTTTAGGTTTCACTCTGTTTTCTCCTATATGGATACATGTAGTTGGAACTCTAAATCAAACACGGTTTGTGCTAGCTCTTTGAAACTTGGCACAATAATATAATTCCTAGTTCTATCGCTATGGTTTGTGTCCTATTGAAGTAGCCCCAAGCAGAGACTGACGAGAATGACTTTCATTGAATTGGGTTGCCAAGCTTCCAAAAAACTACGAGTTTCCGGAAATCTCAGCAAACATTTTTTCAACCAATCTTGATGATACTTACAGTTAATGATCAGTACACCGATCCCACTTGGCTCACCAAATTTCGTTCTTCTAGGTTCAACCATTCCTTTGCAGTAACCGTTTTCATGTTTAGGTTTCACTCTGTTTTCTCCTATATGGATACATGTAGTTGGAACTCTAAATCAAACACGGTTTGTGCTAGCTCTTTGAAACTTGGCACAATAATGTAGTTCCAAGTTCTATCGCTATGGATTGTGTCGTATTGAAGTAGCCCCAAGCAGATACTGACGAGAATGACTTTAATTGAATTGGGTTGCCAAGCTTCCAAAAAACTACGAGTTTCCGGAAATCTCAGCAAACATTTTTTCAACCAATCTTGATGATACTTACAGTTAATGATCAGTACACCAATCCCACGTGGCTCACCAAATTTCGTTCTTCTAGGTTCAACCGTTCCTTTGCAGTAACCGTTTTCATGTTTAGGTTTCACTCTGTTTTCTCCTATATGGATACTTGTAGTTGGAACTCTAAATCAAACACGGTTTGTGCTATCTCTTTGAAACTTGGCATAATAATGTAGTTCCAAGTTCTATCGCTATGGTTTGTGTCCTATTGAAGTAGCCCCAAGCAGAGACTGACGAGAATCACTTTCATTGAATTGGGATGCCAAGCTTCCAAAAAACTACGAGTTTCCTGAAATCTCAGCAAACTTTTTTTTCACCCAATCTTGATGATACTTGCCGGTAATGATCAGTACACCAATCCCACTTGGCTCACTAAATTGCGTTCTTCTAGGTTAAACCGTTCCTTTGCAGTCACCGTTTTCATGTTTAGGTTTCACTCTGTTTTCTCCTATATGGATACATGTAGTTGGAACTCTAAATCAAACACGGTTTGTGCTAGCTCTTTGAAACTTGGCACAATAATGTAGTTCCAAGTTCTATCGCTATGGATTGTGTCGTATTGAAGTAGCCCCAAGCAGAGACTGACGAGAATCACTTTCATTGAATTGGGTTGCCAAGCTTCCAAAAAACTACGAGTTTCCGGAAATCACAGCAAACATTGTTTCACCCAAACTTTTGATACTTGCAGGTAATGATCAGTACACGAATCCCACTTGGCTCACCAAATTTCGTTCTTCTAGGTTCAACCGTTCCTTTGCAGTAACCGTTTTCCTGTTTAGGTTTCACTCTGTTTTCTCCTATATGGATACTTGTAGTTGGAACTCTAAATCAAACACGGTTTGTGCTATCTCTTTGAAACTTGGCACAATAATGTAGTTCCAAGTTCTATCGCTATGGTTTGTGTCCTATTGAAGTAGCCCCAAGCAGAGACTGACGAGAATCACTTTCATTGAAAGGGGTTGCCAAGCTTCTAAAAAACTAGGAGTTTCCTGAAATCTCAGCAAACATTTTTTCAACCAATCTTGATGATACTTGCAGGTAATGAGCACTACACAAATGCCACTTGGCTCAAAAAATTTCGTTCTTCTAGGTTAAACCGTTCCTTTGCAGTCACCGTTTTCATGTTTAGGTTTCACTCTGTTTTCTCCTATATGGATACATGTAGTTGGAACGCTAAATCAAACACGGTTTGAGCTAGCTCTTTGAAACTTGGCACAATAATGTAGTTCCAAGTTCTATCGCTATGGTTTGTGTCCTATTGAAGTAGCCTCAAGCAGACACTGATGAGAATCACTTTCATTGAAATGGGTTGCCAACTTCCAAAAAACGACGAGTTTCCGGAAATCTCAGCAAACATTTTTTCACCCAATCTAAATGATACTTCCAGTTAATGATCAGTACACCAATCCCACTTGGCTCACCAAATTTCGTTCTTCTAGGTTAAACCGTTCCTTTGCAGTAACCGTTTTCATGTTTAGGTTTCACTCTGTTTTCTCCTATATGGATACATGTAGTTGGAACTCTAAATCAAACACGGTTTGTGCTAGCTCTTTGAAACTTGGCACAATAATGTAGTTCCAAGTTCTATCGCTATGGTTTGTGTCCTATTGAAGTAGCCCCAAGCAGAGACTGACGAGAATCACTTTCATTGAATTGGGTTGCCAAGCTTCCAAAAAACTACGAGTTTCCTGAAATCTCAGCAAACATTTTTTCACCCAATCTTGATGATACTTCCATTTAATGATCAGTACACCAATCCCACTTGGCTCACTAAATTGCGTTCTTCTAGGTTAAACCATTCCTTTGCAGTAACCGTTTTCATGTTTAGGTTTCACTCTGTTTTCTCCTATATGGATACATGTAGTTGGAACTCTAAATCAAACACGGTTTGTGCTAGCTCTTTGAAACTTGGCACAATAATGTAGTTCCAAGTTCTATCGCTATGGTTTGTGTCCTATTGAAGTAGCCCCAAGCAGAGACTGACGAGAATCACTTTTATTGAAAGGGATTGCCAAGCTTCCAAAAAACTACGAGTTTCCTGAAATCTCAGCAAATATTTTTTCACCCAATCCTGATGATACTTGCAGGTAATGATCAGTACTCCAATCCCACTTGGCTTACCAAATTTTGTTCTTCTAGTTTAAACCGTTCCTTTGCAGTAACCGTTTTCATTTTTAGGTTTCACTCTGTTTTCTCCTGTATGGATACATGTAGTTGGAACTCTAAATCAAACACGGTTTGTGCTAGCTCTTTGAAACTTTGCACAATAATGTAGTTCCAAGATCTATTGCTATGGTTTGTGTCCTATTGAAGTAGCCCCAAGCAGACACTGACGAGAATCACTTTCATTGAAAGGGGTTGCCAATCTTCCAAAAAACGACGAGTTTCCGGAAATCTCAGCAAACATTTTTTCACCCAATCTAAATAATACTTCCAGTTAATGATCAGTACACCAATCCCACTTGGCTCACTAAATTGCGTTCTTCTAGGTTAAACCGTTCCTTTGCAGTCACCGTTTTCATGTTTAGGTTTCACTCTGTTTTCTCCTATATGGATACATGTATTTGGAACTCTAAATCAAACACGGTTTGTGCTAGCTCTTTGAAACTTTGCACAATAATGTAGTTCCAAGTTCTATCGCTATGGTTTGTGTCCTATTGAAGTAGCCCCAAGCAGAGACTGACGAGCATTACTTTCATTGAAAGGGGTTGCCAAGCTTCCAAAATCTACGAGTTTCCGGAAATCTCAGCAAACATTTTTTCACCCAATCTTGATGATACTTCCATTTAATGATCAGTACACCAATCCCACTTGGCTCACTAAATTGCGTTCTTCTAGGTTAAACCGTTCCTTTGCAGTCACCGTTTTCATGTTTAGGTTTCACTCTGTTTTCTCCTATATGGATACATGTAGTTGGAACTCTAAATCAAACACGGTTCGTGCTAGCTCTTTGAAACTTGGCACAATAATGTAGTTCCAAGTTCTATCGCTATGGTTTGTGTCCTATTGAAGTAGCCCCAAGCAGAGACTGACGAGAATCACTTTCATTGAATTGGGTTGCGAAGCTTCCAAAAAACTACGAGTTTCCTGAAATCTCAGCAAACATTTTTTCACCCAATCTTGATGATACTTGCAGGAAATGATCAGTACACCAATCCCACTTGGCTCACTAAATTGCGTTCTTCTAGGTTAAACCATTCCTTTGCAGTAACCGTTTTCATGTTTAGGTTTCACTCTGTTTTCTCCTATATGGATACATGTATTTGGAACTCTAAATCAAACACGGTTTGTGCTAGCTCTTTGAAACTTTGCACAATAATGTAGTTCCAAGTTCTATCGCTATGGTTTGTGTCCTATTGAAGTAGCCCCAAGCAGAGACTGACGAGCATTACTTTCATTGAAAGGGGTTGCCAAGCTTCCAAAATCTACGAGTTTCCGGAAATCTCAGCAAACATTTTTTCAACCAATCTTGATGATACTTCCATTTAATGATCAGTACACCAATCCCACTTGGCTCACCACATTTCGTTCTTCTAGGTTCAACCGTTCCTTTGCAGTAACCGTTTTCATGTTTAGGTTTCACTCTGTTTTCTCCTATATGGATACATGTAGTTGGAACTCTAAATCAAACACGGTTTGTGCTAGCTCTTTGAAACTTGGCACAATAATGTAGTTCCAAGTTCTATCGCTATGGTTTGTGTCCTATTGAAGTAGCCCCAAGCAGAGACTGACGAGAATCACTTTCATTGAATTGGGTTGCCAAGCTTCCAAAAAACTACGAGTTTCCTGAAATCTCAGCAAACATTTTTTCACCCAATCTTGATGATACTTCCATTTAATGATCAGTACACCAATCCCACTTGGCTCACTAAATTGCGTTCTTCTAGGTTAAACCATTCCTTTGCAGTAACCGTTTTCATGTTTAGGTTTCACTCTGTTTTCTCCTATATGGATACATGTAGTTGGAACTCTAAATCAAACACGGTTTGTGCTAGCTCTTTGAAACTTGGCACAATAATGTAGTTCCAAGTTCTATCGCTATGGTTTGTGTCCTATTGAAGTAGCCCCAAGCAGAGACTGACGAGAATCACTTTTATTGAAAGGGGTTGCCAAGCTTCCAAAAAACTACGAGTTTCCTGAAATCTCAGCAAATATTTTTTCACCCAATCCTGATGATACTTGCAGGTAATGATCAGTACTCCTCTCCCACTTGGCTCACCAAATTTCGTTCTTCTAGGTTAAACCGTTCCTTTGCAGTAACCGTTTTCATTTTTACGTTTCACTCTGTTTTCTCCTATATGGATACATGTAGTTGGAACTCTAAATAAAACACGGTTTGTGCTAGCTCTTTGAAACTTGGCACAATAATGTAGTTCCAAGTTCTATCGCTATGGTTTGTGTCCTATTGTAGTAGCCCCAAGCAGACACTGACGAGAATCACTTTCATTGAAATGGGTTGCCAACTTCCAAAAAACGACGAGTTTCCGGAAATCTCAGCAAACATTTTTTCACCCAATCTAAATGATACTTCCAGTTAATGATCAGTACACCAATCCCACTTGGTTCACCAAATTTCGTTCTTATACGTTAAACCGTTCCTTTGCAGTAACCGCTTTCAAGTTTAGGTTTCACTCTGTTTTCTCCTATATGGATACATGTAGTTGGAACTCTAAATCAAACACGGTTTGTGCTAGCTCTTTGAAACTTGGCACAATAATATAATTCCTAGTTCTATCGCTATGGTTTGTGTCCTATTGAAGTAGCCCCAAGCAGAGACTGACGAGAATCACTTTCATTGAAAGGGGTTGCCAAGCTTCTAAAAAACGACAAGTTTCCGGAAATCTCAGCAAACATTTTTTCACCCAATCTTGATGATACTTTCATTTAATGATCAGTACACCAATCCCACTTGGCTCACCAAATTTCGTTCTTCTAGGTTAAACCGTTCCTTTGCAGTAACCGTTTTCATGTTTAGGTTTCACTCTGTTTTCTCCTATATGGATACATGTAGTTGGAACTCTAAATCAAACACGGTTTGTGCTATCTCTTTGAAACTTGTCACAATAATGTAGTTCCAAGTTCTATCGCTATGGTTTGTGTCCTATTGAAGTAGCCCCAAGCAGAGACTGATGAGAATCACTTTCATTGAAAGGGGTTGCCAAGCTTCCAAAAAACTACGAGTTCCCGGAAATCTCAGCAAACATTTTTTCACCCAAACTTTTGATACTTGAAGGTAATGATCAGTACACCGATCCCACTTGGCTCACCAAATTTCGTTCTTCTAGGTTCAACCGTTCCTTTGCAGTAACCGTTTTCATGTTTAGGTTCCACTCTGTTTTCTCCTATATGGATACTTGTAGTTGGAACTCTAAATCAAACACGGTTTGTGCTATCTCTTTGAAACTTGGCACAATAATGTAGTTCCAAGTTCTATCGGTATTGTTTGTGTCCTATTGAAGTAGCCCCAAGCAGAGACTGACGAGAATCACTTTCATTGAATTGGGTTGCCAAGCTTCCAAAAAAGTATGAGTTTCCTGAAATCTCAGCAAACTTTTTTTTCACCCAATCTTGATGATACTTGCCGTTAATGATAGGTACACCAATCCCACTTGGCTCACTAAATTGCGTTCTTCTAGGTTCAACCGTTCCTTTGCAGTAACCGTTTTCATGTTTAGGTTTCACTCTGTTTTCTCCTATATGGATACATGTAGTTGGAACCCTAAATCAAAGACGGTTTGTGCTAGCTCTTTGAAACTTGGCACAATAATGTAGTTCCAAGTTCTATCGCTATGGTTTGTGTCCTATTGAAGTAGCCCCAAGCAGAGACTGACGAGCATTACTTTCATTGAAAGAGGTTGCCAAGCTTCCAAAATCTACGAGTTTCCGGAAATCTCAGCAAACATTTTTCACCCAATCTTGATGATACTTCCATTTAATGATCAGTACACCAATCCCACTTGGCTCATCAAATTTCGTTCTTCTAGGTTAAACCGTTCCTTTGCAGTAACCGTTTTCATGTTTAGGTTTCACTCTGTTTTCTCCTATATGGATACATGTAGTTGGAACTCTAAATCAAACACGGTTTGTGCTAGCTCTTTGAAACTTGGCACAATAATGTAATTCCTAGTTCTATCGCTATGGTTTGTGTCCTATTGAAGTAGCCCCAAGAAGAGACTGACGAGAATCACTTTCATTGAAAGGGGTTGCCAAGCTTCTAAAAAACTAGGAGTTTCCTGAAATCTCAGCAAACATTTTTTCACCCAATCTTGATGATCCTTGCAGGTAATGAGCACTACACCAATCCCACTTGGCTCACCAAATTTCGTTCTTCTAGGTTCAACCGTTCCTTTGCAGTCACCGTTTTCATGTTTAGGTTTCACTCTGTTTTCTCCTATATGGATACATGTAGTTGGAACGCTAAATCAAACACGGTTTGTGCTAGCTCTTTGAAACTTCGCACAATTATGTAGTTCCAAGTTCTATCGCTATGGTTTGTGTCCTATTGAAGTAGCCCCAAGCAGAGACTGACGAGAATCACTTTCATTGAATTGGGTTGCGAAGCTTCCAAAAAACTACGAGTTTCCTGAAATCTCAGCAAACTTTTTTTTCACCCAATCATGATGATACTTGCCGTTAATGATCAGTACACCAATCCCACTTGGCTCACTAAATTGCGTTCTTCTAGGTTCAACCGTTCCTTTGCAGTAACCGTTTTCATGTTTAGGTTTCACTCTGTTTTCTCCTATATGGATACATGTAGTTGGAACTCTAAATCAAAGACGGTTTGTGCTAGCTCTTTGAAACTTGGCACAATAATGTAGTTCCAAGTTCTATCGCTATGGTTTGTGTCCTATTGAAGTAGCCCCAAGCAGAGACTGACGAGAATCACTTTCATTGAAAGGGGTTGCCAACTTCCAAAAAACGACAAGTTTCCGGAAATCTCAGCAAACATTTTTTCACCCAATCTAAATGATACTTCCAGTTAATGATCAGTACACCAATCCCACTTGGCTCACTAAATTGCGTTCTTCTAGGTTAAACCGTTCCTTTGCAGTCACCGTTTTCATGTTTAGGTTTCACTCTGTTTTCTCCTATATGGATACATGTAGTTGGAACTCTAAATCAAACACGGTTTGTGCTAGCTCTTTGAAACTTGGCACAATAATGTAGTTCCAAGTTCTATCGCTATGGTTTGTGTCCTATTGAAGTAGCCCCAAGCAGAGACTGACGAGAATCACTTTCATTGAATTGGGTTGCCAAGCTTCCAAAAAACTACGAGTTTCCTGAAATCTCAGCAAACATTTTTTCACCCAATCTTGATGATACTTGCAGGAAATGATCAGTACAAAAATCCCACTTGGCTCACCAAATTTCGTTCTTCTAGGTTCAACCGTTCATTTGCAGTAACCTTTTTCATGTTTAGGTTTCACTCTGTTTTCTCCTATATGGATACATGTAGTTGGAACTCTA